>NC_081556.1:84648731-84948731 GCF_963082655.1 Stomoxys calcitrans | reverse complement strand
GTGTTCCTTAAGAGAAGTACTAAAAATAAGTATATCGTCCAGATAAACTACACATGTTTTATTAATGAAATCTCTTAGTGTTTCATTCATTAATCGTTGGAATGTCGCTGGGGCATTTTTTAACCCAAACGGCATTCTTATGAATTCATATAATCCGTGAGGTGTCACAAAAGCTGTTTTCTCTCTGTCCTGTTCTCTTATTAGAATTTGATGGTATCCCTTGGCTAGATCCAAGGTAGTAAAATATTGTGCTCGTCCTAGTTTATCTAAAATTGAATCTATGTTCGGTAGTGGATATTTATCATCGATCGTCACTTCATTAAGCTTCCTATAATCTACCACTAATCTATATTTACGCTCTCCAGAATTATCTATTTTCTTGGGTACTACTATTAATGGGCTTGAATATCTTGAACAACTTTTCCTAATTATGCCCTGTTCCTCCATTTCCCTGATCTGTCGTCGTACTTCTTCTTCATGTTGTGGCGGATATCTGTATAATTTGGAATTTATCTGTTCATTTGTTGTCGTTCTTATTTCATGTTTTATTGTCATTGTACTTGTCAATTGGTCCCCTTCTTTAAAAAATATTTTGTCGAATCTTCTTAAAATTCTCGTAACTTCTAAATGCTCCTCTGCATTTAAATGATTCAACTGAATTCTGTCCAAGTCAACTTCCAGTTTTTCCAATGAACATATTTCCAAATCCCTATATGGATTAATTAAAAATTTTGTAATCTCGTTATTAAATGTTATGTGTCCGTCTATTAAATTTATCATCGTGTTAAAATGGTTTAGTAAATCAACTCCTATAATAAAATTGTACTTTCTTCCTTTTAACTCTTGCATTTTCCACTTAATTTTTGTATAATTTGGTAAGTTAAATTCCATAGGTGCGTCAGTTATAACTTCAAATTTAATTATGTCCTTCCTAGTTATGGTGCTAAATTCTATAGGTTGTTTTAGTAAAACTCGTTCAAAATCTTTTACCTTACTGTCAATCAGGCTTAAGTTTGCGCCTGTATCAATCAAAGCTTTATATTTCCTTTTATTAATCGTAATGGTTATGGTAGGTAAACAATCGGAGGTTGTTTCCGAAAAAAATTATTTTGTCTTTGGTCTTGTCCGTTATCCTGATGTAAATTTGGTTCAGAGTTTCCTACTACTCGATAATTATCTACTTCTATATTGTCTATTTCCATAGGTTCCTGCTGGTCTTGCCTAGGTTGATTCAAGCGATTTTGGCTGAAATTTGGCCTAGGGTTTCCTACCTGTTGCTGAAACCTTCTGAAATTTCCCGACATATTATTATAGTTACTTTGTTGGACTCTATACTGTCCTGAATGATTAAAATTTCCATTTTGATTCCTATTATTATAGTTATTATTATAACTGTTATTTTGTTGGACTCTATACTGTCCTGAATGATTAAAGTTTCTATTCCTATTATAGTTATCGTTATTATTATTATTATAGGTTTTATTATTATCATTATTATTTCGTTCTTGTCTAATATCCGACCTAAAATTATTTTGTCCTAACCAATTCCGTTGATTATATCCCTGGTTATTACTGTTAATCTGCGGATTAAAATTATTCCTATTTTGCGACCGATTTTGTCTAAATGTTACGTCGTCTTTAGTCCTAAACTTCCTATATTCTGGCCTAATGCATGTGTCTTCAAATCTCCTTCTTGTCAATATTTTTAATATATCATTAATGTTTCTTTCTTCGTAAATTTTGTCTAACAGTGTACCTTGTGTCATTTCCTTAACTGTATTTACTAAAAGACTGTCCACGTTTGATAAGTCAATATAGTGGTCATTTCGGTAATAAACTATTAACTCATCTGCCTTATATTTTAGATTCTGCAACTCTATTATTAATTCACTTACCGAATTTACTTTTAAGTTGGCTATCATCCTATATATATTGTGTGGTTCCACGTTCGGTCTATACCTTAGTTTTAAAGTCTCCTTGATTAGTTGCCAGTTGTCCGGTGTGGGTATGTTTATTATGACGTCTTTAGCTTGTCCCTGAATTATTTTATAGAATATTGTTCTTATGGCCTCTTTCTTAATATTTTCATCTTGTATAGTTGACAGCAAGTACTCAGTGCTACTAAAAAAGCTGTTCACCGTTACTTCTCCGGTGCCGGTGAAAATGGGTAGATGATTTATCGTTTTTAAAATGTTGTCTTTTGCATTATTTGATTGTGTATCATATAACACCGGGTTACGCTGTTGTTGTTGTAGTTCTTGTGTTTGCTGTTGCAATTCTAGATATGCTTGGCGTAACCGTTCCAATTGTTGATCCTTTCTGGCTAGTTCTTCTGCCACATTTACGGATGCGATGTGAGCTTGTTCCTCCATTCTTCTTCGTTTGTCGAAGACTTTTTGCCTTTGCGAATACACTTTTAAAAGAAAAAAAAAAAGGATTGACTTCCTTTATCTAGTGGTGTCCACTTAACTTAAATGTTCACTGCACTATTGTTTATTTTAGTGGTGTTCAATTTTTTGAATTATTCACTGCACTATTGTTTATTTTAGTGGTGTTCAATTTTTTGAATTATTCACTGCACTATTGTTTATTTTATAATCCTGGAGGGTCCCGTAGGATTCGCAGAATTTATTTAATTATTTATAATTTAGGTACGTTTCACTGGATCCTTTTTAATTCCTAAAGGATCCTACCGACTGCGCCAATTAGATAACCTGATTAATTATGTTTATTAAAAAAAACAATTGTTTTTTTTCTTTCTTTTATTTATTTATTCGTCGACTTGCGACTAAGAGGATGGAACTAAGACTAACTTTTACATTTTTAATTTACTTATTCTACAGGTATTATTTGTTAATTAATTATTGCAGTGTTAGCATAAGTTTATTTTAAATGAAATTTGATTAACACACTTTTGTAAATAATTGTATACTCAGCTCCAGACAGTTTTAACTGGAAAAATAAAATAAAGTCAAACTAAAGAATGTCAAATTCGCTTATGCTTACAGTGCAATAATTGTACACGTTTTATTGGCTAATTGTTTCCAAGAACTTATCAATTTTATCAGGGGTAGTATGATTATACGTAACTCGCGAGACGTAAATTAAACGCATAACGCCCGCGCACGTTTTTATGCTTCTTGGAAATACAGCAGATAGCAACCCACACAAACGATGATACACCATAACCCAGCGACACTTTTTATCTCGCTCTTTCCCTTGTTCATTATTCTCGACTCAGATGCACGCTAGTGTACCCGTATGTGCATTAGTAGTTCATGCATTTATTACTATTATTTGCCGGCACTTTACAAGACCCACAACATCATTACAAGACACCGGTCTGGCTTTCATTTGGCACCACAAACAACTCTCTTCTCTCACATTGCACTAACCGTGCACACGCACAGCCCACACACTTGCATAGGAAAGTCCAAAACACGTCAAGAGACTGCAATATGCCAAAGTGGGTATGCAATTATTGCAAAAAAAAAACAGCCGCAATCATCCATGTTTACCGGAACATAACGTTGGAGAACCAAATGCACTTACGTTAGAAAGACAATGATAAAATCAATGTTTTACACGCACGACACCTTTATTGCGATATCAAAAGCCCGTACTTTTTTTTCGTATGCCCCAAACCCAAAACAACAGCAACCGCGGCAGCGTTGTGTTAGGCTACAGCGTCGAATTGGTATTAACAACTGATCAGAATACACGAAATCACCACCAACAAGAAATGGTTCAAAAAAGAAAAAGAAGAAGAAAAGATATAAAGTGTACACAAATGTATGTGTGTCACACAGTGTGTGTGTGCCTTTGATGGCATGTAGGCATGTATGCACATGGGAAGACAACGGCAAACCACAATGACTGTTGGACGGACAGAAACACCTTCGGTAACTTCAGCAACAATTTGTAAGCAAGCAAACCAAAACTATGAAAAGGTAAACAGAGAATCACAAATAATATTACTCTCCCTCTCTGGCCAGAATTTGACAACACTGCAGAACAATCGTTTAGGGTTGCCAATAGAAAAATGTTTTTAAGTCGCCGGTGCACTATTGGGGAACGAATAGACAAGCAGGAAAAAAAATGAGGGAAAAGGGACCCAATTTAATTTTTAAATCGTTTTGATTTTATTTCTGCACCTGGAATGTCCGAATTTCATACAGAAAAAGTGTAGTATGTATACACGCTGATGGATCTACTGGATTGGTACAATGCCTCTTTACAGAAGTTCGGTAGATTGGCAGAGGCTTCACAACATCGAGAGGTGACGCATTGACGAAATATAAGTTTGGCTATGGATTTGGGGCTAGTCGGAGACTAAAACACCTTGTATCCAGATTCACTCCAATGGATGAAAGGCAAGCCATTATTTGCAAAAAAAAGCCAAATCTTTTTATATCAGCCTAATCTGTGCCTTTTTCCCCACACAAGAACAAACACACCAAAGAAATATTTTATGACCAACCAGAGAGAACATATTAGCGCCAAGGCGCCTTGACGCAGATAGAAAGCAATAACATATTTGGTGTAAAAATGCAACAGGGACAAACTTCTCACATATCAATGAGTGCAGTCCTAGTCAAGTTTTTAAGCTCAATGATAAGGGGCCTCCTTTTTATAGCCAAGTCCGAACGGCGTGCCGCAGTGTGACACCTCTTTGGAGAGAAGTTTTACATGGCATAGCACCTCACAAATGTTGCCAGGATTAGGAGGAGAACACCACCGCTGAAAATTTTTACTAATGGTCTTGCCAGGACTCGAACCCAGGCGTTCAGCGTCATAGGTGGACATGCTAACCTCTGCACTACGTTGGCCTCCGATGTTTGGCGTACGGTCGGAAAATTTTGCCTGCAATGAGGAGCGTCCCAGCCTACAAAAGACTTCGCAAAAGAAAAAAACAAACGCAAAAGAACATTCCTTTCACTAGCCGACCGTCGAAGTGATTTCCAAGCGCCCCGATCTTCTGCGCTCCTTCTTTAGTCTTTGACGCACAGTATCGAGAGGTCTCTCATCACTTGGTTCTTCCATCAGAGTTTTGGTTTTCCCCTTTTGCGTATACCATTATGGTCGCCTTCAAAAGATTGCTGGAGCTTCTTCATTTATTTTATTTCTCTAACGTTGTCATACAGTTCGTGGTTCATATGACACCCATATTCTCCGTCAACGGAGCCACGCTCCTAACCTGGGTCGGCGGGAGCCGTGCGTAGCATATTGTTGCTCCCGATCAAGAAGTGAGAAACTACATCATGTTGGTGCGATGCGAACTCTCACCATATTTCGTGGGGTAGTACCAACATTAATAAGTGGGGCCAAACCCTGGCAGAATTCTTGAATACAAACGTCCTAATAACACTTAATATTGGTAACACCGCTACCTTTGTTAATACGATTATGGAGGAGGTATTAGATGTGACAATATGTTCGGAAAATCTAATCGATGAGGTTCAGGTTTGGATGGTCTCCATGAAGCATTCCTTCCCAGACCATAACTACATTGGGTTTAGAATAGCACAGCCAGTGCCAAATCTGATAAGCTTCTGTAATAAGTTGAAAACCAACTGGCCGAAATTCGGAAGACTACTCAGAAGAAGACTAGGGCAAGATAATTTAGATTTTCCAAGCATAGAAGACATTGACGACAATGTCAACAGGATTACGACTGCATTAATGGAGTCTTTCGAAGATAGTTGTCCTCTTTGGGAAAGGAAATCAGCCTGAGAAACCACGGATAAACGGGGAGATTCGCAACATTGGGAAAAAGGTCCGCAGACTTTATAACAGAGCTCGTCGTAAAAAAGCGGAAGTTTATAGGAATGTGTACTAGACAAGGAATAAATTAACGGCGCCGACAAGATGAAAAAATTTTTCTCAAAAACCCATGTCCAAACTGAAACTTAAGTAGACGACATGGGAGTGAGAGCAGCGACAACGGGGGACATGTTGAGGCTTTTGATGAAAACGCATTTTCCACGGGATACGATGGGACTCAGGAGATACCGAAATCTTGCAATAATGAGATTGATCGAAGTCTTATCATAACGTAATTTATGGTCAAGGAAGCCTTGAGGAGCTTCAAACTATCTAAGTCACTTGGACCTGATGGAATATTTCCGGAGTTACTACAGAAGGATGCTGACTTATCATAATGTAATCATAACGGAATATATGATCAAGGAAGCCTTGAGGAGCTTCAAACTATTTAAGTCATTTGGACCTGATGGAATATTTCCGGCGTTACTACGGAAGGATGCAGACTATCTGTACTTTTACATCGTGCTAGGGCATATACCCCGAAAGACTGGCAGGAGGCAAGGGTGGTATTTATACCCAAGACAAAAGGCCTACAGACCTATGAGCGTACGTCCTTTGTACTCAAAACCGTGGAACGTAATGTGGATACCATGATAAAGACTAGAACATCCAGCGATGAGCTTGTGCATAAAATTGAAGAATCCTTCTGACAAAGTCAAATACTTAGGTGTGATCTTGAAGAGGAAACTGAATTGGAAGTGTCACATTCAGGAGCTTACCGAGAAGGCTCATAGATGTTTGGTACTATGTTGATGGGCCGTATGCTTGAAATGGGCTTGGATCCGAGGATAGTCCGCTGGCTCAACAAGAGCGTGATTAGACCAATACTTACTTACGCCTCAGTAGTTTGAAATGGGCCTGGATCCGAGGATAGTCCGCTGGCTCAACAAGAGCGTGATTAGACCAATACTTACTTACGCCTCAGTAGTTTGGTGGACTGCTATGGAGAAAAAGTGCAACAAAAGGACCATACAGCCGGTTTAGAGAACGTGTTGCCTTGGCATACGAGGAGCGATGAGGACCACGCCCACTAGGGCACTGGAGACAATTCTAGATATCCCACCCATTGATATGTAGATTAAGTGTGAGGCAGCCACTGCGGCTATGAGACTTAAGGTGATGGGAGAATGGATTGAGGATGGGAGCAGCTCTTACCATAGCGGTATAATCGAGGCGACTATAGGAAACCTGGAAGGAATGAAAGAGGTTTCCGATTGGATACCTGAGATGACACTTGAGATCGAGTTTGCGGCACTGCTGCCAGCGGCACAGTCTTGGACTGACGGAACCCTATTATTGCCATCTGGAAGATCATGTTACACGGATGGATTAAAGCTAGAGGAAAGAGTGTGCGTTGTTGCCTGCATGGAGAACCAGGGACTGAAATCTGTTTTAGACTGCCTAATCATAATACGGTTCTGCACTCGAAGGTTCGGTCGATCAAGGAATGAGTGAGATGGCGCGGTGTTAACGCGACGATGTAGAGTATCAACATCTCTACGGACAGTAAACAGGCCATAAGGGCAATAATAAGCAGGGCGGTAAAGTCAAGAACAGTCTTGCAATGTTAGAAGGAGATAACGCCTTCTCTGAGTATGGTTCGATCCGCATCATTTGGGTGCAGGACCATGCCGGAGTAACTGGGAATGAGAAAGCAAACGATTTGGCTGTGAAGGCCAGAGAACTACCGTCAATAAACTAAGTTAACCCGAAGCTTTTCGGGTCGACACATTTCCTAAGTCATGGCCCGGCTTTCGCGTCCAACCGATACCGGCACTTAGGTGGGGACAAAATACCAGACATGAACCAACTTTGGGGCATGGCTTGGAAAGCATTTAGGGATTTTGTAAGTTTTTGTATGCATTTCCCCAATCTCACTTATGGGCCTTTGCAAGCGCATTTATAAACTGATTTCCTCAAAACTTCCTCAATGTGGACTGGTTTTAGCCGAAATTCTACAAAATTGAAGGAAATTTTAATTTCGACGACTAAGCCTCCATATCTAATATGATGTTAGATGCCAATAGGTCGGATTTGCTCTACTTTAACCGGTCCTTACTTGTTATAATCTAACCCTGAACTGAGTTTTCCCAAAATCAGTAGGCCCAAACGATCGATTATTGCATATTCTTCTATGATCACAAAAATAAAGAGACAATGTGTCTTGTCTATATCTATATGGGAGCTATATCCAAACATGATCCGAGGTGGACCAACTTTCACAGGGGGGTAGGGTAGGGATCTACCAAAACTCAATGTACCAGATTTCATCGAAATCGGATGAAAAATGCTTTCCTTATACACTACACTACACTATATCGGAAGATCATACCCATATGGCAGCTATATCAAAATATGGTCCGATCTAGACCACATTTGATAGGAATAAGTAGGGGTCCACTAGAACTCACTATGCTAATTTCCATCGAAATCGGGTAATAAATGGATCTTTTACGGCCTTTATATCCTATATCGGTAGATGAGCGGTCCGTCTATAGAGAATTCATAAATTTCATCGAAATCGGATGAAAATTACCACGTTATTGAATCAAGACTTTAAGTGTGGAGATGGATCTTTATAGCGGCTCTATATAACAAAATACCCATTTCATGAGATCAAAAGGTCAGATGTATATACAAAAATACGAAATCATCATAAATTATTTGGAAAATTTTTTTATATCCAAGATATCTGCAAAATTATGAATGTTCAGCTTTTGGGTATATATGGGTAAATACACGGGTATTTTCCCAGGGTATTTTACAGGGTAAATAATTTTTGGGTATTAACCCATCGCTCATTTCTAGGTTTTGGATATAAAAAGTAAGCAGAAATGTTAATCAAACAAAAACAAAAAACGTAATGTAAAATTACTACTTTGGCAACCCTGACGGGAATGTGCTCTCTGTTGCTTAGAGTAGTGGATGAGAGTTCATTCAAATTAACTCAATTTTTTGTATGCCAAGCTTCTTATTTGGGCAAAACGGAAATATGCATTAAAATGTATAGATTTGTTAGATGTATGCCTTAGTTGTGACGTATTACAATTTATATGGAGCTCCATGTTCTCATACGACGGTGACAGGCAAATGTGTGTATTGGGGTGCTTCGAATTATTTCTGTTAAAAAACAGAACTTACAAGAAGAGCATATTCATTTTTTCTAAGTCCGAACCTTGGGTACCAACCACCTTCTCGGTACTAGGGAGATCGATCTTCACAGCTGTATTTCAATATGGCTATATCTGAACCACATCGGGTAAGTTTCATTGAAATATGATTAAAACTGCTCATTTCACGAGGCTCGAGAAGTTTATTAGAAAGGCCGGTTTAAAGGAGAGTTATTTAAACAAAAACCGTTGTGACCAGTGCACCTAGAGAGGGAATGCGACAGCTTCCCCGACCATGATATAAAAATCGTTCTGCGAGATTTTAATTCGTAGAAGGGGAACGAAATTGTGTTTGGTCCAGCAGTTGGAAAATTTAGCGTCCACAAGATAACATCCTCTAATGGGTTGATCCTAATAGACTTCGCCGATGAAAAAAAATGTTAGATTAAACATTAGAAGATTTTAACATACTAAAATTTCAACATACAAATCAAGATGTAAGAAACCAAATTGATCACGTCGTAGTGGGTGAAAGGCATTCATACAGTCGATTGACCCAACTGCTTGATGAAAGCACTCGTTGTCCAGATGATAAAATGGTGCAGTGGCAAAGCATTGACCACTCCATGGAAAATACCGCTAAATTCAAGAAACTCGTAGTACGAGTGTCGAAATGCTATTGAAGCCAGGAATGCGGAATACAGAGCCAAAGAGGGAAATCTCTTAACTGATACAGATAGTGTGCTTGGGATATGGAAAGAACATTTCTCCCAGCTGCTAGTGTCCGAAGATGGCGGAAAAGAGGATAGCGCGAAATCAATCCGATGATGGTATAGAATTTTTACTTTCTAGTCAGAATGACATCCAAGTAGCAGTAACCCGACCGAATAACAACAAGGAAGCAGGAGCTGATGGATTTTCCTATTTAAGGCCGGAGTCGACACGCTGATAAGGCGTATGTATCAGCTTGTCTGCGCGATCTGGCTAGAAGAACGCATACCCGATGATTGGAACCTCAGATAGAAGATTTGTATTTTATTTATTTGTGATACCAGCAAAACAAGTACAAAGGAATAAGTTTCCTCCCCATGGAATACAAGAAACTCTCGAGCGTACTGTGTGAAAGATTAAAACCTAAAGTCAATGAGATAATTGGGCCCCAACAATGCGGCTTTAGACCTGGTAAATCCAATATAGATAGGATATTCAAACTGCGCCGTATCTTGAAAAAAATTTCTCGGGTCTTTTTCAAGTTCTGCAAAGTTAATAAATCTCTGCAGGATGACACTTGCTGTAATACGTTCCTTAGTAAGAATAGGAAAGAATGTACCTGAACCATTCAATGTCAAACGAGGTTTCAGACAGGGGACTGCTTATCATGTGAAGTCGAACGAGTTCGAATCCTGGCGAGAACATCGGACAAAGCGGTGGTTGGCGACATGTGCGAGGTACAATGCCACGCATGGTCATTTAAAGATTTTCCCCAAAGATGTGACGCACTTCGGGACGTCGATCGGACTCGGCTATAAAAAAGGTCCCTTATCATTGAGTTTAAACTTAAATCGAAAAGCATTAATTGAGAAGTTTGCCCCTGCTCGGTTCCTGGTGTTTTTAAAAAGTAGGTTAATTAGAAGTGCTTTTTAGGGGATGGATGGCAGACATTTTGACTCAAATATGGATATCAAATTCGTCGTTTAATTTGAACCCCATATTGCCTTGGCCGGTAAATATGAACCCTTTGGAGGGTGTTTTGGGGCTGGGCGGTCACCGGCACTTTGCGCTGAAAATAAATATAAAATTCATTCTTTATTCCCAACGAAAATGAAGTTCAATTTTGGGGGTGCTTTAGGGCGTACCCGAAAACACTTGGCTCCATAATTGGATACCAAATTCGTTTTCTACTTTCAAATACTTTTCATTTGAGTCCCATATTGATCATAATGGGCCAATTAACCCATTTAACGTATCTCTAGGAGGAAAAGCGCCACCTATACTTGAACGCAAATTTTATGTCATATTCGTAATCTACTCCCAAATACCTTTCATTTGAGTCCCATATAGCCATGTTCGGTTAATATGCCTTAAAATATACTTGGACCTAATGTATTATGCCATATTTGTAATTTACTGCCTAATACTTTTCATTTGAGTCCCATAATGACATGAACTTCGAATATATCCGTTTAAAGGAGTTTTGGGGTTGGGGGCCAGCTGGGTAGTTGGACCCAAATTTTAATACCATATTCGTTTTCTAGTCACGAATACATTTCATTTGATACTCTTATTGTGCCCATCGGATCACTTTCGGATATGGGTAGCGTTTTTGGGGTAAGGGGGAGGGTCCGCCTCCACCCGATATCTAAAAATTACATAGCCTATGTTTTCTCTCAGGCAAACGTACACAATCTATGAAAATTTTAAGAAAATCCGTTCAGCCAAGAATCATATAGTCATAATGGGTCTTATGGCGTTTTTGAGGGGTGGCGTGATCACTTCGATGAGGGGTGGCGTGATCACTTGATATACTTCGATCAGATTTTGTATGCCAGATTCGAAATCTACTCCCGAATATCTTTCATTTGAGCCCCATATTGAAATGAAGGTCCAATATGTCTGTTTTGGGGTTTGGGTCGGCCAGATGAATACTTAGACTCACATTTTAATACCACATTCGTATTCATTCCTTTCATTTGATACTTTAATTGTCCCGATCGGTCCACTTCTGATTTTGGGTTGTGTTTTGGCATAAGGGGGAGGGTCCATCCCCCATCCTATATCGGAAAATTATGTAGCCTATCCATTGTTATCTAATTTGTAATGTTTAATTATGTATTTAATTTAGTACTACGAATTTTACACTTTTACATTGTATATCCTTGCTAACAAGCCTAAGGCTTCGCGAGGCACAAATTGTAATGAATTCTCATCAAAATAAAAATTATTTACATTAAAAAAAAAATGTTTCCTTCCAGATCAACCTACACAATAAGCGAAAATTTCGAGAAAATCGTTTCGGCCGTTTTTCAGTCTATATGGAACAAACAAGCCGAGTCCCATATAACCGTGATTGTCTCATGTGTCAATTTTGGGCATTTTTGTGGGGGTGGGGTGACCCCCTAAAGTTCGACATGAATTTGTATACCAGATTCGTTATCTACTCCCCCATACTTTTCATTTAATACCCATATTGTCCTTATCGGTCCATTTTTGATTTTGGTTGGTGTTTTTGGGGTAACAGCGGAGAGTCCGCCTCCTTCCGTTATCAATAAATTATAAAGCCTATTCCTACTTCGTGACCATATTCGTAATCTACTCCCGAATACCTTTCAGTTGAGTCCCACATTGTCATGATTGTCAAATAAACCTATTTTAAGGGGTTTTGGGGCTGGGGCGGCCCCCAGGTATTTGGACCCAATTTTTATTATGAAATTAGTACTCTACTCTTGAATACCTTTCATTTGAACCCCATATTGTACCGATCGGTCCACTTTTATTTTTGGGTAGTACTTTTGGGGTAAAGGGGAGGGTCCACCCACCTCCCGATATTAAAAAATTGTATAGCCTATGTTTCCTTCCAGACCAACTTACACACTCTGTGAAAATTTCAAAGTAATCGGTTCAGCCGTTTTTGAGTCTATACGGAACAAACAAACAAACCAGCAAACAAAGAAACACATATTGAATTTTGTGTATATGAAGATTGTTGATGCTCTCAGCGTTATTTGATTCAATTAACGCCCTGCCAAAATATCATCAATCCCCCCTAATGTTCAAATGTTTGTACACATTTGCTTGAAAACACATGTTAATTTTTATAACGTTCTTAATTCGTCCTCTTAGTCTCCCTCCCGCACACACCTTCATATGTAATTGTCATTTGGTTATTTGTTATGATTTATTTGTTGTTGTAGTTGCAGCTGCTTCGTATTGAACTATGAGCAGTGTGAGTGCCCATGTTAGAATTTTTAGGATTGCGGGACTTCTTGCTGCTACTTTGTCTCCCTGTGGCATAAGAGTGTTGTTTGAATGCTTGCCTTCATACATGTATGTACCTATTATTATACGTTTAGCTATTGTGGTCGTTGTTGTTGTTTTTATTAGCTTTATGCCCTGGTTGTTATTGTTATAATTGCATATTTGTAAACAATTCATTTGTCCATTGTCATAAACATTTGTGTTTATGGTGTTTTCAGGTTACTTTTTTTATTAGTTCTCCAGTTTATGATTTTGGAATTCATAATACCTACTCACGTACTTCAACGCTTGTGATTGCTCTGACTCCAAGTGTTTGACTGACTGACTGACTGACATGCTAGCTACTGTTCTTATTGGCATTGTGTAAGCGAAACTTTTGTCAACCGTTGTTCTCCTTTTTGAGATGTGAAAATTGTCATTTTGTGACAATCAACAAATCTTCTCGTCATATGTTTCAACATGCTTCATTTGTCTGTGTTTGTTGTTGTAGTTTCATTTACACTACATTTGGAAGAAAAAAATACTGAATACATGCCAGAGTGGCTGACAATAGATATCATAACAAATTGTTTCCACATTTCCACAAAGGATTAGATTAAATCTTTCTATGCACACGGCACAGTAATAGATCATTGCCACGTACATACATATGAAATATTCACCTACTTAAAAGAACGGGTCAGAGACCTCAAGTACTATGGAGTGTAGAAAAATTTGATTCATGACTTCTTTTATTAATTCTGACAGCAAAGATATTAAGCACTTTTCGTCATCTTAAAGTCGAATAAGTATAAATTTCGGCTTTATGAGGCTCATGTATGAGGGTGTTCCTAAAATTAACCAAATTGATAAATAGGCGTTTAGTTCGGCCGGGCCGAACTTTGGATACCCACCACCTCGGATATATATGTAAACCACCTTTCGTTAAAATCCGGTGAAAAATGCATACCATATGCCCCCATATTGTTCTTTTAAGTAGCTATATCTAAAAATAAACCGATCTGAACCATAAACGACACGGATGTCCAACAGCCTAACATAAGTCACTGTGTCAAAGTGAATTCGGATTATAACTCTGCCTTTTATGCGGCCAAGACTTTAAATCGAGATATCGGTCTATATGGCTGATAAATCAAAATCTGGACCGATCTGAGAAAAGTTGAAGAAGAATGTCTAAGGGCCTAACACAACGCACTGTTCCAAATTTCAGCGAAATCGGACAATAAATGCGCCTTTTATGGCCCCCAAACCTTAAATCGAGAGATCGGTCCATATGGCAGCTACATTCAAATCTGGACCGATCTGAGCCAAATTGAAGATGAATGTCAAAGGGCCCAACACAACTCACTGTCCCAAATTTCGGCGGCATCGGACAATAAATGCGCCTTCTATGGGCCCAAAACCTCAAATCGAGAGATCGGTATATTCAAAACTGGAACGATCTGGGCCAAATTTCGGAAAGATTTCGAAGGTCCTAACACAACTCCCTGTCTCAAATTTTGGCAAAATCGGACAATAAATGCGCCTTATATGGGCCCAAAACCTCAAATCGAGATATCGGGCTATATGACAGCTTTTATTGGCCTAAGACCCTACATCGGCGGATCGGTCTATATGAGGGCTATATCAAGATATAGTCCGATATAACCCATCTTCGAACTTAACTTATGCTTATGCTTATGGACAAAAAAAGAACCTGTGCAAAATTTCAACTCAATATATCTGTTTTTAAAGACTGTAGCGTGATTTCAACAGACAGGCGGACAGACGGACGGACATGGCTAGATCGTCTCAGATTTTTACGCTGATCAAGAATATATATACTTTATAGGGTAGGAAATGGATATTTCGATGTGTTGCAAACGGAATGACAAAATGAATATACCCCCATCCTTCGGTGGTGGGTATAAAAAGCTTAACTCAATTTTTTCCACAATGGTGTTTTTATACCCTGCACCATAGGATGGAGGTACACAAATTCCGTCATTACGTTTATAACTCATCGTATAACTAATCTGATACCTAACAAAGTATATATATTCTTGATCATGTTGATGTTCTAAATCGATTTAACTGTCTGTTCGTCCGTCTGTCTGTGAAAAGCACGCTAAGTTTCGAAGGAATAAAGCTAGGCGTTTGAAAGTTTGTATACTTGCTATTAGTACAGGTCGGTAGGGATTGTAAATGGACCAAATCGGTCCATGTTTTGGTATAGCTGCCATTTAAACAGATCTCGGATCTTTACTTCTTGAGCCACTAGAGGGCGCAATTCTGTTTTGATTTGCCTGAAATTTAGCTCGTAGCGATATTTTATGACTTCTTACAACTGCGCCGAGTATGGTTCAAATCGGTTTATAACCTGATATAGCTGTCACATAAACCGATCTCGGGCCTAGACTTCTTAAGCCTTTACATTGCGCAATTCTCATCCGATGTGGCTGAAATTTTGCATGAAAAGTTTTGTGTCGTCTTTTAACAACTAAGCCAATAATGGTCTAAATCGATATATTACCTGATATAGCTTCCATACAAACCTATCTCTCGATTCTTATCCGATTTGGCTGAAATTTTACTCAAAACTTCCACTATGGTCTCCAACATCCAAACCAAATATGGCCTGAATCGGTCCATTACTTCATATAACTTGTATAGCATGGCAAATTTTATTCGTTATTTTTTGTTTGCCTATAAAGAGATACCGGGCAAAGAACTTGACAAATGCCATCCATGGCGGCCCTACCCAACTTAGCACTCTTTTATTTGTTTGTTTAATCTGAAAAGTCAGATGCATCTTGACTCAGAATTTAAGTACTTCCTGGTACATATTCTGGCATGCCGCATCACCAGCTCCAAGCAGAAGAGACGAATGAGCAAAGTTCGAGAAATGCCTGGTTGCCGACTCCCTGAAACATAAAGGTGCAGAGACATAATATGAAGCAGGGTATTCAGAGCCTCCTTCTTGCTTCAGAGATTAGCATAGCAACGTTTTCCTGTACCCTCTTGATCATCCAGTGCAGAACACAGCTACCCAGAATATGATGTTATACCAGAGAGCCATAGCTGAGAAATTCAGTGTACTATCGACGACCTTAGCCCCCAACTCATTTCTTGTCGGCGATTATTCCTCAGTTCAGTTTCTGGTCAAAAATCACAACCAGGCATTAAAACTCAAAGGGGAAAGCGGCAAGTCCACCGTTTTCTGCTGAAAACGCCCAGCTTACGCATACGCTTAAAAAGTCCTTAGTCCGTATTTCTGGGGTATATACCAAGCCTATTGGCCTTCACCCAACCGGACAGCTTCCTTAACTGCCCCTTAACCACAGCACTAATTAACTATGGGTCAAACTCATAAACTCAAAAGTATATAAACTTTTTAGGAATACTAGCCGAACCGGGCCCGCTTCACTGCGCCTTCTTTAACTCTCTAATATCTTTTTAGGGTGGGGACACTGCCCTGAATGCGGATATCGAATTCGTAGCCTATGATGTAAAACGCGTTCGAATCCTGTCGAGAACATCGGACAAAGCGGTGTTTATCCCCTCTTAATGTTGGTGACATTTGCGAGGTACAATGCCATTTCATTTAAAAAATTTTCCCCAAAGAGTTGTTGCACTGCGACACGCCGTTCGGACTCGGTTATAAAAAAAAGGTCCTTTATCATTGAGTTTAAACTTGAATGGGAAAGCACTCTTTGATGTGTGGGAAGTTTGCCCCTGCTCGGTTCCTGGTGGTAATGTTCATCCTTAGGGTAAAGTTCTTATTAGGAGAGGGATGGCACCTCAGACATTTCGATTAAAATATGGATAATAAATCCGTGCTGCACTGCCCGTAAATATGAACCGTTTGGAGGGTGTTTTGAAGCTGGGGCGGCCACCGGCACTTTACACTGAAAATAGATATCAAATTCGTTCTTTATTCCCAACGGAAATGAAATTCAGTTTAGGGGGTGCTTTAGGGCGTACCCCAAAACACTTGGATCCAAAATTGGATATCAAATTCGTTTTCTACATTCCAATACCTTTCATTTGAGTCCCATATTGTCATAATGGGTCAAATAACCCATTTGATGTATCTTTAGGAGGAAAAGCGCCACCCTAGACCTGAACGCAATTTTTATGTCATATTCGTAATCTACTCCCAAATACCTTTCATATGAGTCCCATTGTTGTAGTAGGAGAAATGAAAACACCCGTACGGTTTGGCTGTATTTTCAATTCTAATTTATTATGCCATTCAATCCTGTTTATATACTATCTTACCAACTAATTCTTAAACTACACTAAGCGAACAATCTTATCTTCCTTATTAGACGAATAACAACAGTACCTAATTACAGCGTCCCTTTTAAGTGATAAGCCGGTCATAAACTACCTAAGCGTCTTCCATATGCGCGGCAGGAAAACCCTAAACAATTATCGCTTGTAAACTCATTTACTTTATGGCTACATTAGATATGCATTAAGAAACCATAAACTGTAAAGAGATAAACAATCTCTATTGAAAGAGTAGGGATAAATGATCCTAATGACCTGAACTATTTTGATAAGAAAAGTATGCTTAAGATATTTTATTACTCCACCTTAAGATTATTCTAATGTATAGATTGTGTTCATATTTTTATGAACATTCTCCCGGCCGGCAAATAAACATTCTAGACCGTCGGCACCCCTGGGAACTGAATTGCAGCTATGCGCCTCTTCCTTATCTTTCCTCTTATGCATAGAATTATTAGAATTATTGATATTATTATAACTAAAATAAATGCCAAATGACCGGACCAATGATGGAACTCTAAGCCTCTTAATTTTATTCCTTCCTTCTTTAAATTGTCCACGACCTTCTTCAGTTGGTTGATCTCTTCGTGATGATTGACCAGTACATTTCCAAGGGGTTTTATGATTTCTCTTTCAGCCGGACTCACATCCTTCAAAAGAACTGAGGGAAATGTGGAGGATTGGAATTCCTTTCATGACCTGTTTAAGAAAATGGTAGATGGAAACTCTCAATTATCCGAAGTTCAAAAACTGTACTACCTAAAAACGAATTTAAGAGGAGATGCCTTCCGTTTAATTCAGCATCTGCAAGTCACAGACGCAAATTATAAAGCAGCATGGGAATTGCTGGAGAAGAGATATAATAATAAAAGAATTTTGTTCACGAAACTAGTGGACAAGATTCTGGATCACCCAAGTATAAACAGCCAAGTGGCGGTGGGTCTAAGAAAATTGCTAGACAGCGTGAATGAGAGTATTCATGCTTTAAAAGCAATGGATATTCCTTTAGACCATGCGGATCCAATTTTAGCCCGAATTATCATACGTAAACTCGATAAGGAGGGGCTTATTCAGTATGAGCAAAATGTAAAAAAATCTAAAGAGATTCAAAGACTGGCAGATGTGTTGGACTTTCTGGAACAGCAGTATCAAGCACTGGAGGCTTCAACAAGCAGAAAACAATTCGTACCAGGACTATTTAAGCCGCAGGATAGATCTGGAATGGCGGAAAAGAAGCAATGCCGATTCTGCAAGTTTAATGGGCATGATATTGTTGCTTGTAGGAAATTTGCGGCACAGTCATCAAACGAGAGATATAGTTGGGTAAAGACAGCGCAGTTATGCCTCAAATGTCTCAAACACGGGAAAGATAAGCGGTGTTTGAGTGATAGCAAATGTCAGAAGTGCGGATTGAGTCATAACACACTAATCCATTTGGAGAGAATCAGCAACACGAAGGCAATGACAACAAACTCAGCAACAAATGTTCTTCTGGCTACCGCCCAAGTTCGTGTAAAGTCTTTACATGGAGAATACGTAACATTAAGGGCTTTAATTGACCAAGGATCCCAAATAACATCGGTATCGGAAGACGCAGCGCAGCTACTACAACTACCAAAGACGAAGACGGAGGTGAAACTACGAGGTCTCGGAGAAACCATGGTGGGAATGGCAAAATCTAAAGTACTAATGGAAATAAGACCTAGATTTGTCAGCAACACTAAAATCAAAGTGGAAGCACTAGTCCTGCCGAAACTAGCATCAGCTCATCCAGATAATAGCTTCCAATACAATATTGGAAGATGGAAGAACATTAATCTGGCCGATCCAAACTTCAACAAATCTGAAAGAATCGATATGGTAATTGGGGCCGACCTTTTCCCACAAATATTGGAGGGAGGAGTTCGTCATGATGAAGCGATTGTGGCACAAAACACGAAGTTTGGCTGGATCCTGTCTGGAAAAATACTAATGAGGCCTGGAAAAGGTAGCGGAAGGTATGTTGCTACCACAACTATTGAGCGATTTTGGGAAATTGAGGAGATAGAAGACGAAGAAACGATCATGGAAGATGATTATTGCTTAAAACTCTATGAAGAAACAACACGAGTAGACCAATCAGGAAGATTCGTCGTCAGGTTACCGTTTGCTGAAGACAAGGTATTGGGAGAATCACATAAAAGAGCAATGGCAAGATTTTTAAATATGGAGAAAAGACTGGAAGAATGTACGGAGTTGAGAGAAGAATATGTAAGGACGATAGATGAGCTAATATCAATGGGGCACATGGTGAAGGTAGAGACGAAAAAACTAGCGAAGTATTATATGCCCCATCAAGCGGTTGTCCGAGAAACCAGTCTTACCACTAAAGTAAGGGTTGTGTTCGATGCGTCATCAAAAACATCGAATGGAAAGTCGCTGAACGATATCCTTCATACAGGTCCCAAACTACAAAAGGACATATTCGACATCATTACTAAGTGGAGATCGTGGAGATTCGTCATATCAGCCGATGTGGAAAAAATGTTCCGACAAATTAAAGTAGAAGAGGAAGACCAGGAATATCAGTATGTACTCTGGAGAAATAGTAGGTCCGAGCCGGTGCAACAATATAAGCTCACTACGGTCACATATGGCACGGCGTCAGCACCGTTTCTGGCCATAAGGACGCTTATAGAAATTGGTAAGAGATGTACAAATCAGGGCATTGGCAATAGAATAAAGGACGATTTCTATATGGACGATTTGCTAACAGGAGCAAATTCAAAGGAAGAGTGCCGGGATGTTCAAAAACTAATATCGAAAGAGCTAGAAACTTACGGTTTACATTTAAGAAAATGGATCGCAAATGCCCCTGAAGTTTTGTGTGCCGTAAGCAGAAGAGAAGAAAATGAAGTACTACAGATACGAGAAGATGAGTGTCTGAAAACATTAGGGTTACAGTGGAACCCAACCATGGATTGCTTCACATTCAACATGCAAATAGGCGGTGAAGATAGAGTAACTAAGAGATTGGCGTTGTCGAGTCTGGCAAAGATTTTTGATCCATTGGGTTGGCTGACCCCAGTAACGGTAACTGCCAAGCTATTCATTCAATATTTATGGAGGCAACAAATAGAATGGGACGTACCATTGGAGGAAAAATTGAGCGCTGATTGGAAGAGATTTGCGCAAAGTCTTCACTCGCTGAAAAGTTTGCAGATACCAAGATGGTTTCAAATAACACCATCTAGTGGAGCAGAGCTGCATGGATTTGCTGACGCGTCCGAAAAGGCATACGCAGCAGTAGTGTATCTGAAGGTTGAGTCTAAGATAATAATAGTGGCCGCAAAAAGCAAGGTAAATCCCATTAAAAATGCAAAGACTCTCCCAAAATTGGAATTATGTGCGGCACACCTCCTGGCGAAGCTACTTCAGAAGATCAAAAGGGTCTTGACATCAACCGCAAAAATGTATGCATGGAGTGATTCCATGATCACGTTAGCATGGATAAACAACTCAAAAAATAAAGACAAATTTATAAGAAATAGAGTCGTTGATATTTTGGAACGAATCCCTGAAGCGAAATGGGGATATGTTAAATCAAAAGAGAACCCAGCAGATTT
The DNA here is from genome assembly GCF_963082655.1 of Stomoxys calcitrans. NCBI lineage: Eukaryota > Metazoa > Arthropoda > Insecta > Diptera > Muscidae > Stomoxys > Stomoxys calcitrans. The sequence continues at coordinate 84,927,940 of NC_081556.1, read as the reverse complement.
GGGATCAAGAGGCGTTCCCCCCGAGACATTAATAACCACCAGGATATGGTGGGATGGGCCTGAATGGCTAGTGAAAGGTGAGCAAGAATGGCCCAAAATAAACGAGAAGTTAGCAGTGTCAGCAGCGACAAGAATTTCAGCGGAAGAGAATGGCGTGTATGAGAAAATTATGCAATTTTCGTCATTCAAGAAACAACAAAGGGTCATGGCATACATACTACGGTTTATTAAAGGATTGAGAGGAACGAAAGCAGAAATAGAGCATTTAACTGCGATCGAGCTAGAAGAGGCTGAAATGAGAATAATTAAACTGCACCAGGAATTAGAATGGCCAGCGGAAATAAAACAATTAAAAGTATCAGGAGCCGTGGATCACCGAAGCAAATTAGCTTTATTACACCCGCAGTTAGACAGTCTTGGAGTGATGAGAGTCGGAGGAAGACTTCATTATTCAACATTACCGTATAATCAAAAACATCCGATTATTATCCAGAAGTCAAGGTTAGCTGGAAACATCATCCGACATACCCATTTCGAAACACTGCATGGAGGAAATAGGGTGATGGAAAACATGATACGAAGGAAGTACTGGATTATCGGTGCAAAGAGCAGAATAAAGTTATGTATAAGATGCTGCCCAACATGTATACGCTATCGAGGTGAAGTAAGAAATCAACTGATGGGGGACCTTCCAGCATGCAGAGTCAATATAAGCCAGCCATTTCAACATTGTGGAATTGATTATGCGGGTCCGATTCAACTAAGATGCTCCAAAACTAGGGGAACGAAAGCCATGAAAGGCTATGTTGCTGTTTTTGTTTGTATGGTGACTAAAGCTATTCATTTGGAAGCAGTGAGCGAGCTTACTACGGATGCATTTCTAGCAGCTCTTAGACGATTCTTTGCTAGGAGAGGCAAATCAAGCGACATCTATTCGGATAACGGAACGAATTTCGTTGGGGCGTCAAAACAGCTTGAAAAAGATTATGTAGAAGCCATAAAAAATAACTTTAAAGTAGCGCCGATCTTGGAAAATGAACAAGTAAAATGGCATTTTATTCCCCCGGCAGCTCCTCACTTCGGAGGAATATGGGAAGCAGCTGTTAAGTCAATGAAGCATCACCTGAAAAGAATTATTGGAGACACGAAGTTAACATATGAAGAAGTGAGCACAGTGCTGTCTCAGATTGAAGCGGTTCTAAATTCAAGGCCTTTACACGAACTCAGTAGCAGCACGGAAGATGTCGACACAATAACACCAGGCCACTTCTTAATTGGGCGACCATTGTTAGAAGCTCCGGCGAAAAGCGATGAAGGAGACTTGGGATGCGTTAACCGGTGGAAATTAATACAACGAATAAAAAATCATTTTTGGAGAAAGTGGAAGGAAGAATATTTAACATCCTTGCAAAATCGAACAAAATGGAGAAAGAAAGAGCGGAATTTAGAGGTTGGACAAATGGTGATACTACGAAATGAGGATACTCACCCAGCTCGGTGGCCACTAGCAAAAGTCACAGAAGTACATACGGGCAAAGATGGAGTGGTAAGAGTGGTGACGGTTAAGACACAAAGTGGGGAATTGAAGAGACCGGTCCATAAGTTATGCCCGCTAGAGCACGAAGATGAAAGATTGGAGGAGAAGAATATGGAAAACTTGCAGCGGAAAAATGCGCAGTTAAGCACGACTAGGCGATTACCAAGTATACTGGGAAATCCCACAATGATGATGATTATGTTGGTAAACATTTGTATGTTGATGCCGACTAAAGCTACGTTTGTGCACGAGCTGAACAGTTCCACGGCAATGTACTTGGATCCGATATCACAGACCCATATGTCATCATCTTCATGGAATATGGTCATATATTTCGAAATGCGAAGTTATTTGGATGCTTTGGAGCTTGCAGCAAGATTACTGGACAAATCAAAAGAAATATGTCCGAGACTCCAAACATTTCAAGATCAGTGCTGGTCAGTTATAAGGAACATGGAATACAAAATAAGTAAAATAAAGGCGAATAATCGTTTATTCATGAAAGAAGATAGACGCCAGAAAAGAGGAGCTCCATTGAAGTTCGTAGGCTCTTTTCAACATTGGGTTTTCGGAGTGATGGACGACGAAGATCGCGTGGCAATGGAAAACAACGTGAGAAACCTATTAGCGAACCAGCATGATCTTAAAGAACTAGAAAGGAAGCAGACATCTGTAGTTGATGCTACGGTCAATCTGCTAAAGAGAACGACAGATGAAGTCAATTCGCACTTTACGGAAATGAAGTGCAAAATTGAGAACATAAGCGCCACAATGAACGAGAATTATTACGTTTATAGAGAATCAATTCGGTTCTTTATAATCACCAAAGAAATACACGAGAGTATCACAGAATGTGACGAGGCGCAGAAAGAGGTCATCGACGTATTGTTGGAAGTGAACAATGGTCACTTTCACCCCGTGCTCATGAGTCCCAGTCAACTGCAGTCTGAGATAATAAGAATACGTAATGCTCTACCAGAGAAGTATGTTTTACCCGGTAAAAGCACTGGTGCAGAACTGAAGGAGGTGTTGCATTTAATGAGAGGTCATGGGATGTTTGTAGGCACTCAGTTGGTAATCGACTTGAAAATACCTCTTTTCAATAGGCAGTCATCGCAACTATACAGAGTTATTCCGATACCGTTTGAACGAAATAATGTCGTCATGATAGCGAGGACAAAGGCACCGTATATAGTGTACAATTTCGAATTGGATTCATTTCACTATCTAACGCAAGCCATGTTGAACGAGTGTAAAGGCACCTTGGATGATGAAATTGTTTGCGAAGAAAATTTTCCGTGGAGAGATGCGTCTACAAATGATTGCGAGTTAGCTCCTCTGAGGCCACACATAAACTTGAAGTGCACTTACGATGAAGTAGAAAACAGTCCATATTTTATACAGCTCAAACGCAAGGCAAACTGGTTATTCAAGATATTTGCTAACACAACAGCTCACGTGAAATGTTCGGACAAACAGCAAACCCTAATGGAGCTTCCACAGCAAGGTATTTTAGTCCTAGAGCCAGACTGTGCGGCAAGGATAGACCAAATCACATTGGTGGCGGTCCATCAGCAAAAGGATGAGATATCTTCCAAATTTCCCTCAGTTCTTTTGAAGGATGTGAGTCCGGCTGAAAGAGAAATCATAAAACCCCTTGGAAATGTACTGGTCAATCATCACGAAGAGATCAACCAACTGAAGAAGGTCGTGGACAATTTAAAGAAGGAAGGAATAAAATTAAGAGGCTTAGAGTTCCATCATTGGTCCGGTCATTTGGCATTTATTTTAGTTATAATAATATCAATAATTCTAATAATTCTATGCATAAGAGGAAAGATAAGGAAGAGGCGCATAGCTGCAATTCAGTTCCCAGGGGTGCCGACGGTCTAGAATGTTTATTTGCCGGCCGGGAGAATGTTCATAAAAATATGAACACAATCTATACATTAGAATAATCTTAAGGTGGAGTAATAAAATATCTTAAGCATACTTTTCTTATCAAAATAGTTCAGGTCATTAGGATCATTTATCCCTACTCTTTCAATAGAGATTGTTTATCTCTTTACAGTTTATGGTTTCTTAATGCATATCTAATGTAGCCATAAAGTAAATGAGTTTACAAGCGATAATTGTTTAGGGTTTTCCTGCCGCGCATATGGAAGACGCTTAGGTAGTTTATGACCGGCTTATCACTTAAAAGGGACGCTGTAATTAGGTACTGTTGTTATTCGTCTAATAAGGAAGATAAGATTGTTCGCTTAGTGTAGTTTAAGAATTAGTTGGTAAGATAGTATATAAACAGGATTGAATGGCATAATAAATTAGAATTGAAAATACAGCCAAACCGTACGGGTGTTTTCATTTCTCCTACTACAACATTGTTCCATGTTCTGTGGTTAATTCCAAATGAAGCCGCTTGATGTCGTCGAATTGTTTTTCCCACATAGACTTCATATTTTCTAGAGCATATATGGAGACCCCAGAAATATCTGCTTCCATGGCATCGGAAAACTTCATGATCCTTCTGCGGAATTGAGACAGCACTGCATTTTTTCTCTCACTATTGGTATGTGGGGTGGCTATGGTCAATTCCTTCAACGCTGCTCGCTCTTCTACTTGCTGGGTGACTTCTCTCTTCTTCTCATATAATTGCTCTTGTAGCATCTGCTCCATTTTCTTTTGAAATATCTCCTGCTGTCTCTTCAGTTGCTCCTGCTGTGTTTGAAATTGAAGTAGCATGTTTTCCTGTAATGCCCGAAATTGTTCCATTACTGCTCCTTGGTTCTCTTTTTTCCTTGCACCCTTTTCGTGCTCAGTTGTCGTTGTAGGATTTGTCAGTAGCGCAAGCTCCACTTTTTCGCTTCCGGTTTCCTCATTTTCGGGCTCCTCTCTAATTTGTTGCATGTGTTCCTTGCATTTTTCATAGGAACTCTCAATTCTCTCCCAGATGTTGTCCTTGAAGTAGACATCGCTATTCGGCCCAAGTTGCTCTAATTTATAATTATTTAGCTTTGCTTCCTCCATTTTATTCTCTAGCGACTTGGACGTACTTTCCAATGTAGCCTTTCTGAACTTCTCCGTCTTTAGTTTTCCAGAAATCTCAATGATTTCCTTAAGGATTTTATTTTGAATTTTGTAAAGAATATGTCTATCTGCCGACATTTTTATTATTTGTTTTTTTTTTTTTAGTATTTGCCTTTTAGCTGTTATTAATTGGTTTTGTTTTTTTTTTGATATATTTTTTTTTTTTTTTTTTTAATTTTTGTTTTTGCCTTCTTTTTTTTTGGCTATTTGTATTTTTTTTACATATATATTTTCTTAGCGCTGTTTTTTTTTTTTTTTGTTTTGTAGTTGCCTTTATTCTTGGCTCTTATGATTCTTGGTTCAGCCCTTTTGGCTTTTTCTTTTCCTGTTTTATTTATAATATATTGTTTCTATATTTTTTACGGCCGCTGATCTCTTTCTCTCGAAGGACCAATGTTGTAGTAGGAGAAATGAAAACACCCGTACGGTTTGGCTGTATTTTCAATTCTAATTTATTATGCCATTCAATCCTGTTTATATACTATCTTACCAACTAATTCTTAAACTACACTAAGCGAACAATCTTATCTTCCTTATTAGACGAATAACAACAGTACCTAATTACAGCGTCCCTTTTAAGTGATAAGCCGGTCATAAACTACCTAAGCGTCTTCCATATGCGCGGCAGGAAAACCCTAAACAATTATCGCTTGTAAACTCATTTACTTTATGGCTACATTAGATATGCATTAAGAAACCATAAACTGTAAAGAGATAAACAATCTCTATTGAAAGAGTAGGGATAAATGATCCTAATGACCTGAACTATTTTGATAAGAAAAGTATGCTTAAGATATTTTATTACTCCACCTTAAGATTATTCTAATGTATAGATTGTGTTCATATTTTTATGAACATCCCATATAGCAATGTTCGGCTAATATGCCCATTTAGAGGTATTTGGGGTTGGGCGAACACCCATTTCTTGGAGCTAATGTTTTATGCCATATTTGTAATCTACTGCCTAACACTTTTCATTTGAGTCCCATATTGACATGAACTTCGAATATATCTGTTTAGAGAAGTTTTGGGATTGGGGGGGCCCGCTGGTACTTGGACCCAAATTTTAATTATATATTCGTTTTCTGATCTTCAATTCCTTTCATTTGATACCCTTATTGTGCCCAGCGGACCACTTTCGGATATGTGTGGCGTTTTTGGGGTAAAGGGAAGGGTACGCCTCCACCCGATATTTAAAAATTATATAGCCAATGTTTCTTCCAGACAAACGTACACAATCTATGAAAATTTTAAGAAAATCGGTTCAGCCAAGTATCATATAGTCATAATGGGTCTAGTGGCGATTTTGAGGGGTGGCATGACCCCCTCAACTTCGATCTGATTTTGTATGCCAGATTCGAAAACTACTCCTGAATACCTTTCATTCGAGCCCCATATTGAAACGAAGGTCCAATATGTGTGTTTGGGGGAGTTTTGGGGTTGGGGCGGCGCGATGGATACTTAGACTCAAATTTTAACACCATATTCGTATTCTACTCTCCAATACCCTTAATTTGATACCTATATTGTCCCGATAGATACACTTTTGATTTTCGGTTATGTTTTTGGCATAAGGGGGAGGGTCCGGGTGGGGGTGGGGTGACCGCCTATATTTCGACATGAATTTATATGCCAGATTCGTTATCTACTCCCGCATACTTTTCATTTGATACCCATATTGTCATTATCGGTCCACTTTTGATTTTGGGTGGTATTTTTGGGGTTACGGTGGAGAGTCCGCCCCCTTCTGTTATCAATAAATTATAAAGCATATTCCTTCTTCCTAATGATATTCGTAATCTACTCCCGAATACCTTTCATTAGAGTCCCATATTGTCATGATCGGCAAATGAACCTATTTTAAGGGGTTTTGGGGCTGGGGGCGGCCCCCCCGGTACTTGGACCCAACTTTTATTATGAAATTCGCACTCTAGTCTTAAATATCTCTCATTTGAATTCCATTTAATCATGACCGGTCCACTTTTATTTTTGGGTAGTACTTTTGGGGTAAGGGGGAGGGTCCGCCCCCCCTTCCGATATCAAAAAATTATAAAGCCTATGTTTCCTTCCGGACCAACCGATGGATTGGTGTATACAAATAAAATTAAATACGCATCCATGCCCTAATACTAATTACATTTTAAATATACTTTTATTAAAATTCTCAATCATTCTTCTTGAAACGAAAGAACATCGAAATTATGTCAACCTCCCGAGAGGTAATGTTTCCTTCTATTTAAAACAGGCAACTCATATAGAAGGAGCAAACCAATCGTCATAGCAAAACCAATAGTAACGGGCAACACCCAAATTACTAATCGAAATCCTGCAACATAATAGAATGCGGCTATAGCTTTCCCAGAATAGCATACATCCACTGCGTTGCTTTTCATCTTCTAACCTATAAGGCTTAAAAGTGGAAATTGAACATTGATTAGATGTTCAAGAGGGATTGGTAATGGGATTCAAGCATTCGTACATGGGGAAAAATGGACAGGATTTATTTCGAGCTTAAATTAAATATTGATTTGGTGTAGGCAATGTAGGGTGATGCTTTAGCCATTATCTTTTTGGCAACACTGGTTTAAACAGCTCACGAACGATTCGTGTTTTGTTTCACTGTCAAATATCTTCAGTTTGGTCTATAATTTAACCATGAATCGTCTCACAAACGAACACCGCTTGCAAATTATTGAATTTTATTATCAAAATGCGTGCTCTGTTAAGAATGTTCATCGCTCACATCTTCCATTTGAAGACGAAGCTCATTTTTGCCTTGATTGGTACTTAAGTAAGCAGAATTGTCGATTTTGTAGCAAAGATCAGCCAGAAGCATTGCAAGAGCTACCAATGCATCCAGAAAACGTCACTGTTTGGTGCGGTTTATGGGCTGGTGGCATCATTGGACCGTACTTCTTCAAAGATAATGCGAATCGCAACGCAACTTTGAATGGTGAGCGCTATCGTGAGATGCTATCCATCTTTTTTTGCGCTAAATGCAAGAGCTTGACTTTCATGACATGTGTTTTCAACCAGGGCTGCGGAGTCTAGCCCCCCGACACCGCTTAGTCGGTGCCGGAGTGTTAAGACGGATTCGGAGAGCGGTTCGTTATAGAGGCAAACGTGCTCAACTTCGAACCAATCTCCGACTCCGGCCCAATAGTCCGACTCCGACCTCAAAAAGTCGACTCCGCAGCCCTAGTTTCAACAAGACGGTGCCACATGACACACAGCACAATGGACTTATTGAGAGGCGATTTCGGTGAACATTCTATTTCACGCCCGGGACCGGTCAATTGGCTGCCTAGATCGAGCGACTTAAAGACTTTAGACTATTTTTTGTGGGTCTATGCTAAAGCTCTTGTCTATATAGACAAGCCCGCTTCAATTGCCGCATTGGAAGACAGCATTGGATTGATTTATTCGTGAGTTTCCGGCCGAAATGTTGGAAAGAGTATGCCAAAATTTGACTAATCGGACTCCGCTTAGTATGGGATTATGACCCTAAATTGAAAGATCGGTCTATATGGCAGCTATACCTAAATATAGTCTTATCTGGACCATATGCTGGTCGGATGACGGTAGGTTTTAAATAAGTCACTGTGTCAAATTCCAGCGAAATCGGGTAAAAAATTCAGCTTTTATGGGCACACGACCCATAAACGGCAGATCAGTCTATACGGCAGCTATATGTGAATAAAGACCGATCTAAACCATATTTGAGTCGGATATTATCTCACTATTTAAAATTTTAGCAAAATCGGATAATAATTGCAGCTTTTATGGGCTTGAGACCCTAAATCGCAGATCGGTTTATATGGCAGCTCAATCTAAATAAGTTCTATGGCAGCAGTGCCTCGCACTCGACTTCAAGGTTCATCTCAGGTATCCAATCGGAAACCTCTTCCCTTCCTTTCAGGTTTCCTATTGTCGCCTCGATTTAACGCGATGGTATGACCTGCTCTCATCCTCAAACCATTCTCCCATCGTCTTATGAGACTTACGACTGAAAGGAAGGGAAGAGGTTTCCGATCGGATACCTGAAATGAACCTTGAAGTCGAGTGCAGGGCATTGCTGCCATCGGTACAGTCTTGGATGGACGGAATCCTAGTATTGCCATTTGGAAGATCATGTTACATGGATGGATCAAAGCTAGAGGACAGAGTGGGCCTGGGGGTTTACATGGAGAACCCAGGGACTGAGATCTGTTTTAGGCAGCCTGACCATAATACGGCCCTGCAGGCGGAGTGAAGTGGTGTGGTGCTAACGCGAGGACTTCGAGTGTGAACATCTTTACGGACAGTAAAATTGCCATAAGGGCAATAACAACCAGGACGGTAAGGTCACGAACAGTCTTGCAGTGTAAGAAGCAGATTAACGCCATAACGGAGTTAGGGGGAATGAAAGGACAGACGATTTGGCGGTGAAGGCCAGAGGACTGCCGTCAATAAACTTGGTTAACCCGAAGCCTTTCGGGTCGACGCAGTCCGAGTTAAGGGAATGGGCGACGAATACGCGGGCAACATTGTGGAACAGCGAAACGGTGGGATCCTATGGGGGATCCAGCTCGTGAAAAGACGAGACTATTACTGAAAGGTAGCAAGAAGTAGGCCAGTATGGCTATTGGTATCATAACGGGACACATAGGACTACGAGCTCACTTATGTAAAATCGGTGCGGCAAGAGATAGCATGCGTAAGGCATGCGGGGATTTTGGAGCATTTCCTTTATCATTGCCCGGTTTTCGCGTCTAACAGATACCGGCACTTAGGTGGAGACACAATACCAGACATGAACCAATTTAGGGAAGTGGTATTGACAACAATTAAGGATTTTGTAAGTAGCACGGAAGTCCTAACTTAAAATTTCCTTTACTGGCTTAGGTGTATGTCCATAGTGGCATGTGGCGGATTAATATCTGCACCCTCTTTTCAAACTAACCTAACCTACCCTAAGGTATGGAGGTCATAAAAAACTCGTTTATTGATCGATATCGTTGGAATTTTGAAAAGTGAGTGGAGTTAGGCGCCTAGAGTTTTATACATTCGAGGTAATGGATATCCAAAGTTCGGACCCGCCAAACTTAATGCTTTTATCTTCGTTTTTCTTCAAGTGCACATAAATAGAAAAGCAATGCAGGATCTAATTATTGGTTTCACTTCGAATTGTCGATATGTGAGGCAATTCACCTTTAGATGGTGTAAATAGCCTACGTTGCGTGCAAGTGTCAGTGGTGTTTATTTTCCAATGAGAGGGGGACAAGCAATGCCTGCGACATGGTTTCTGGCATGGGTTACGTTTCCGTTTTCCTTCCAGTCGACAACAAGCACCACACACACCCCAAAAAGGGGATAATCCAACAACGAAAAGATTCAACGAACGTGAACTCTAACATCAGGCCTAAGGCGCAGAATACACAAAATAACAAAACAATCAGAATTAATTTCCCCCCAAAAATCTAATATTGCCAGCATTGATTTCAAAACGAAGCCGTTTCGGTGGCAGGCTACGGCAGGTAATTGCTACGTTGAGGTTGATGATGGTAACGACGACTAGGATCATAATGTGGCCATGGCATTGTGAGCGGTATCGAAGTTTAAATATGGAACATAATTTTTCACGTGTCCTAGTCTTGGGAGAACAACAAACAAAGTCAAGAACATCAATAATAGAAACAACAAGTAAAAGCGTGCTAAGTTCGGCCGGGCCGAATCTTATATACCCTCCACCATGGATCGCATTTGTCGAGTTCTTTTCCCGCCATCTCTTCTTAGGCAAAAAAAAATGAATATACGAAAAGATTTGCTCTGCTATTAGAGCGATCTCATGATACGGTATGATTTGGACCACAATTAAATTATATGTTGGAGTCCTGTGTGAAATGTCAGCCAATTCGAATAAGAATTGCGCCCTTTTGGGGGCTCAAGAAGTAAAATAGAGAGATCGATTTATATGGGAGCTGTATCGGGCTATAGACCGATTCAGACCATAAAAAACACGTATGCTGATGGTCATGAGAGAATCCGTCGTACAAAATTTCAGGCAAATCGGATAATAATTGCGACCTCTAGAGGCTCAAGAAGTCAAGATCCCAGATCGGTTTATATGGCAGCTAAATCAGGTTATGAACCGACTTGTACTTTATTTGACATAGTTGTTGAAAGTAACAATAAAAAACGTCTTGCGAAATTTCAGCCAAATCGGATAGAAATGGAGCCCTCTAGAAGCTCAAGAAGTCAAGTCCCCAGATCTGTTTATATGACAGCTATATCAGGTTATGAACTGATTTGAACCATATTTGGCACAGTTGTTGGATATCGTAACAAAACACGTCGTGCAAAATTTTATTCCAATCGGATAAGAATTGCGCACTCTAGAGGCTCAAGAAGTCAAGACCCCAGATCGGTTTATATGGCAGCTATATTAGGTTACGAACCGATTTGAACCATACTTGGCACAGTTGTTGGATATCATAACAAAACACGTCGTGCAAAATTTCATTCCAATCGGATAAGAATTGCGCACTTTAGAGGCTCAAGAAGTCAAGACCCAAGATCGGTTTATATTGCAGCTATATCAGGTTATGAACCGATTTGAACCATACTTGGCACAGTTGTTGGATATCATAACAAAACACGTCGTGCAAAATTTTATTCCAATCGGATAAGAATTGCGCACGCTAGAGGCTCAAGAAGTCAAGACCCAATATCGGTTTATATGGCATCTATATCAAAACATGGACCGATATGGCCCATTTACAATACCAACCGACCTACACTAATAAGAAGTATTTGTGCAAAATTTCAAGCGGCTAGCTTTACTCCTTCGGAAGTTAGCGTGCTTTCGACAGACAGACGGACGGACGGACGGACGGACGGACAGACGGACGGACATGGTTAGATCGACATAAAATTTCACGACGATCAAGAATATATATACTTTATGGGGTCTCAGACGAATATTTCGAGTAGTTACAATCAGAATGACGAAATTAGTATACCCCCCATCTTATGGTGGAGGGTATAAAAACAATTTGACGAAGAAAAACAAAGATTGTCGTCTGCAAGAACTCAAATTATTTTTAGCGAGCGTGTAATGCTCCAATGTTGTTGACATCCTCCATCCATCCATCGTTGACAAAGGCTTTGCTATTATTGTCGAGTAGGATGATTTTATGTATGTCTCAAGTGCTGTCAATACCATTCAAATTGAGTTCATAGAAAAATATTCATTACACTAATCATTTATGTAAGGACATGAATCGTCAAATGTAATTTGCATGGTAATGTCAGTATGAGGTTGTATTCGGTGTTGCCACTCAAGAAAATTATTTCTTAGCAAGATTTAAGAAAAATCCTATCAAATTCGAGCAAAACCTAAAAAATGTTCTGCATGCCAGAAATGCGGTATATTTTTGGGAATACCCATCACCAAATATTGTAGTTTGCCATTTTGCAATTCCATCGATGAACCTAACCTAACCTATTCATATAGGACCTAGACATGTCCTACCGCCAGTGTATTGAAATCACTCTACAGCCTTACATTCAACGATATAATACACTTAATACCGATCTTTCGATAAGAAATCTTTAGTTTAGTATAAAGTCGTATTCTTGCCCCGATTACAATGAGCAACCCTGCCGAGTTTAAATCAAACGATCTTCCGATTTAAGTGTTTGAGCTCAGAAATGCGCTTTTACTATCATTTTCGCGTTACCAAATCTGATCATATTTGTAGCAGTTGCCACATATCCCTGATTTCCGATTGAAGGCATTGAACACACAAAAGCCGTATTTCGTACCCAGAATTTACAAAATTTGGAATTTACCAGTTACAGTACCAGCACTTGGCCCCTCGATATCCATGGTTTTGTTCAGACCGCTTAACCAATACGTCATAGAGCGTAAAAAAGTGAATTAGTTATCACCGGCGATTCTTCAGTAGTTAACTTAGAAAAGTAGTTATGTTGGAAAAACCTATCAAAAATTGAGGTCAGCCTACCAATCTACTAAGAGAATAAAAACCTATCAATTTTGGTAAGAACCTATCAAAAACGCTAACACTGGTTGTGGCCGGGCCGAACTTTGGATACCCACCACTTCGGATATCTATGTAAACCACCTTTCGTCAAAATCCGATGAAAAATGCATACCTTATGCCCCATAGCAGCTATATCGAAATATGTTCGAATTTAGACCAAATACTAATAAGTACAGGTTAGGTTAGGTTAGGTTGAAAAGAGGGACATACACCTAAGTCAGTAATCGGCTTGTTGTGAGCTCTAAAAACTACTCCTGCTACTTACAAAATCCTTTATTGTTTTCAATGACACTCCCCTAAGTTGGTTCATGTCTGATATTGTGTCTCCACCTAAGTACCGGTATCTGTTGTACGCGAAAGCTGGGCAATGACAAAGGAAATGTTCCAACGTCTCATCATATTCCTCACATGCCCTACACATGCTATCACTTGCCGCATCGATTTTACATAAGTGAGCTCGTAGTACTATGTGTCCCGTTATAATACCAATAGCTATATTGACCTCCTTCTTGTTTCCTTTCAGTAATACCCTCGTCTTCTCAAGGTCTGAATCCCCCCATAGGATTTTCGCCGTCCTACCGACCATTTCGCTGTTCCACAATGTTACATGCACATTCGTCGCCAACTCCCTTAACTCGAACTGCGTCGACCCGAAAGGCTTCGGGTTAACCAAGTTTATTGACGGCAGTCCTCTGGCCTTCACCGCCACATCGTCTGCCCTTTCATTTCCCCTTACTCCGTTATGGCCCAGCATCCAAACGATGCGGATTTTCCCATCCTCAGAGAAGGTGTTAATCTCCTTCTTGCACTGCAAGACTGTTCGTGACTTTACCATCCTGGTTGTTATTGCCCTTATGGCAATTTTACTGCCAGTAAAAATATTCAGACTCGACGTCCTCGCGTTATCACTACACCACTTCACGCATTCCGTGATCGCCCGGATCTCCGCCTGCAGGACCGTATTGTGGTCGGAGAGTCTAAAACAAATCTCAGTCCCTGGGTTTTCAATGTAAACCCCAGGCCCACTCAGTCCTCTAGTTTTATCCATCCGTGTAACATGATCTTCCAGATGGCAATGTTAGGGTTCCGTCAATCCAAGGCTGGGCCGATGGCAGCAGTGCGTCGTACTCGACTTCAAGGTTCATACTTATTATTTCAACTCGATATTGAAATAAAAAAAATTGAATCGTAATCCCTTCGATTATTTCGATAGGGCAACTCAAAATAAAAAAACGTCCAAGCGATTTGGAGGTGAGAATAATTCTATTTTATTAATGTTATTTCATTCTACATGTTAGTTGTCCACAATGACTTATGTTACTTAAAAATATCTTACAAAGCGTTTTTGGTTCTTGCTTATTTGTTAAGTCTGTTTCGTTTCCTGCTTCCATCGTTGTTGGGAACGAAACAGTGTTATAAAAGTCTATGGAATTTTAAGTGTTGGATTCAAAATGTCTTACAAAGCATTTTTATTGAAAGAGTGAAATTATTTGGAATCGCAACATTGTCGTTACAAACAATTTAACAATTGGGTTGATGCAAAATATTTTGTGATGACATATCCGATTTTGGAAATAATAAAATTTAATGTATAAAATTATTTGGAATTTTGGAAATAACAAAATCGAATGTATAAAATTATTTGGAATCTTAAATGTCGTTCCAAATAATTTTGCTGATTTGTAGTTTTAATTGTAATTTGTTTGTTTTTATATAATTTCTATTTTTGATGTCGTAACACCCCCACCGTTAGTATGAGGCTCCGACGAAATTACAAATTTTTGTTTGGATTTAGAAATTAACATTACGCATATAGTTATTATACATATTACTATTATTACATCGATACTGTTACTTATTATTGTAAATTTATTGTTATGGTAAATGATTTGATCTAGGTTATTTTTATATTTTATTTGTTCCATGAAAAGGGATTCGAGTTCTATATTATTCAGTGTAAAATGTTCGGTTTCTTTAACCTTTGTTAAAATATTGGGTAAAATGATTTTATCATAAATTTTTATGTTTACATTCATATATGTTTTATTTAAAGCATCAATTTGGCAGTTTTCAAATTTGATTATAAAATTTCCAGTTTGTTTTAGTTTCATTTTGTTACAGTTATGAGTAATATTTGAAAGAAAATTTTTAAATATTAAGACACCTGGAATTATTTCTATTATCTCTGTGTCTTTCAAAAATTCCATTGGGCAATTTGCCTCTTCAAATAGTAAAATATTCTTTAGACATTCGTTGTTTACTTTTATCATATTTTTCATTAATTTGTTTTTCACATTATTTTCGAATATATTATTGTTTAAGTCAACTAATACCTCGTTTGTGTCGAGTATAATAGATTTATTTAACATATTTGGTATTGGTTCGAACTGAATTCTTGAAAAGTAGTTTTCAGACAAATGTGGAATTTGTAGAATAATTACTAAACTTTCGTTATGAAATGCAACTGAAACTTTAATATCCTTATAGCTGTCAAAGTCGGTTATGAGGTCTAGTTCTGTTTTGGTTAGGATGTTTGAAGGGATTATTCCTAATTTACTAGAAAATATTATCTGTCCTATATCGTCTATATGGTCTTTGAATAAGAGAATGTCGTTATTTATTTGGTAAATTTGTGTCATGTACGTAAATTCGTCTTCTAGCGTAGCTATCTTGTTTTGAAGGATGTTTTTGAAATCGTCTAAGTATTTGCCGATTTTGTATTGTTGTCGATTTATATGGTTTGTTATGTTTTGTATTTGTAAGGATAGAAAATTATTAACTTGTGTAAATGTATTTAATTTTCCAGTCAGATTAATTTGTCTGTCATTGAGAGATTTAAGTTTGTCTTCTATTTCTAATTCGTCGTCACTATCCATTGTTCCTGCTATTAGTTTAAGTCCTTTTCCTATTATATTCGCTAGTCCGCGTTTTGATTTAAGACGAGGATGTAAATTATCAACTTTAACTTGAAGTAATTCAAAGTTCTTATCAATTGTGTCTAAAAGGGGTTTATTATTAAATGTAGTCATTCTGAGGGCATTGATGTTTTCCGTTATAATATCCAGTGTGCGTTCGTATTCGGTCAGATTCAAGATTAATATTCAATAGGTCTGAATTCTCCTGTCTTTATTGGTACGTATCCGTTATTGTTAGTTAAGTCCTGGATGTCCATCGTTTGAGCCGTAATAGTTGTAATTAAAGTCAATATCAGTATCCGGTCCATAGCCTGGAAAGAATTGAAAGTTATTTCTATGTAGTTATTGTCGGATTGTCTCTGTCTTGGTATTGCTTCTTTGGTTTAACATGTGTTTTATAATATTTTAATTTTGTTACAGTATTTTCTATGTGATCATTGTCTATCTTTCTACTATCTATTTTCCTGTATTTCCTGTGATTTTTGCCACCTCTAATTTCTTTAATGAAGTTTGTTCCATCTTCCAGAATAACATCTTCTTTACCTTCGTTTCGTTTATGAATTGTCTTTTCCTTTTTCGAGACCATTAGATCGTGTATACCTTTATAGGAGTCTTCGTGAATTTTTCCATTAATAAAATCTATAGGTTTATGTCCGGTGGTACTGTGAATAGTATTATTATAGAATCCTATGATTCTAATCATTTTTTCCTCTATTGTCTCGCTATTGTTCCTGTCGTCATGTCGTAGTAGTCTTAAATGTTCATTTATTGTGTTATGTAATCGTTCGATGTCGGCGTTTGATGTATGGTTGCTGTTAGACGTATAGTGTATTTCTATGTTTTCCTCTGTTAGAAATTGCTGCATCGGTATGGCTTTAAATCCGAGTTCATTGTCGACGATAATCTTATCCATCTTTCCGAGGGTATTGATCATTTGAAGTAGTTTTACTTTAAATTCAGTCCAAGATCTTCCGTTTATCCGATATGCCATTGCATATTTAGAAAACTTATCTATAGACGTCATAAAAAGACTTTTGTTCAAGGAGTAAAATACGTCTATGTGTATGATTTCTCTAGGTTTTGACGGTGTATCAGTTATCTGAAGCGGTATTTTAGGCGGATTTCTATCGTATTTTTCAATATTGCATACTTCGCAGTTATTTATGAATTGTGTGGTCCTAAGTTTCAATTTTGGGTTGTAGATCCTCAGTTTTAATTCTTCGTAAACAGCTTGGATGCCTCTGTGGTTTTTGTCCAAGTGTTCTGCTTTAATTAGTTCTGTTAATTTTAATTCATCTTCAATATCTTCGAGTAGAGTTGTACATCTTACTATCTTTAATCCATTATCATTCGAAAATATTTCGCTGTATGTGGTACTGAATATATTGAAGAAGGGATCGTCGATAATTATTGCGTTGACTTGGGTAGGATGAAAGTGGGTTTTCAACAATTTTATAACTGAAGCTCTGTCTAATTCCTTAAAGTAAAATATTTTTCTAATTTTTCCAAATATAGTCAATGATCTTATTTTGGTCGAGCCTGATGTAATTTTCCTGATTATAGTTTGGTTCTTATAGAAATTTATCGGGGTTTTGCATTCTGTGATCATTGTATTTTCTTCAATTGTGTTTATTTCTGCTGTTTCGGGTCTTATTCTGGAAAGTGCATCAGCATTTCCATTTTTGGTGCCTTTCTTGTATCTGATCTCATAATCGAATTCTGATAATTTCAATCTCCAACGAACCAGTTTAGAGTTAGGTTCCTTTATCGAAAATAACCATGTCAAGGGTTTGTGGTCGGTTTCTATTATAAATTTTCTACCAAAGAGATAGGGTCGAAAATATTTAGTAGCCCAGACTATGGCTAATAACTCTTTCTCGATAGTACTGTAGTTTATTTCATGTTCGTTTAAGGTTCGGCTTCCAAAACATATAGGTCGATCATTTTGTGATAGTACTGCACCAAGGGCATAATTACTGGCGTCTGTGGTTAGAGTGAATATTTTAGAAAAATCTGGATATACTAGGATAGGATCATTAGTTAAAATCTTTTTCAAAGTTTCGAAACATTGGAGATATGATGGGTCTACTATGTTCAATTTGGCATCCTTTTTCAAGTATTTGGTCATGGGTTTGGTTAGATGAGAATAATCTTTAATAAATTTCCGGTAATATCCCGTAAGTCCAAGAAATTGCTTAATTTGTTTTGGTGTCTTTGGTATCGGAAAATTTACAACGCATTCTACCTTTGATGGGTTTGGTTTCACACCATCTTGAGTTACGATATGTCCAAGAAATTGTGTTTCTCTTTTACAGAATTCGGACTTATCTAGTTGAACTTTTAGGTTCGCGTTCTGCAGGCAATTAAAGATAAGTTTCAAAGACTCTATGTGCTCTTGAAGTGAAGTAGAAAATATTATAATGTCGTCAAGATAAACGAGACATATTTTGTTAATATAATCCTTCAATACAGTGTTCATTAGTCGTTGGAAGGTCGCGGGGGCTGTTTTAAGTCCGAAGGGCATTCTTAAGAATTCATAGTGCCCACCTTCCACAGTAAACGCAGTTTTATGCACATCAGATTCTTCGACTTCGATCTGGTAAAATCCTTTTGCTAGATCTAAAGTAGTAAAATACATACTTTTCCCCAATTTATCGAGGATTTCATCAATGTTTGGTATTGGATACCGATCGTTGATGGTCACTTCATTCAATTTCCTGTAGTCCACGACTAATCTCCATTTTTTATCACCGCTGGCATCTTCCTTTTTAGGAACGATCCATATTGGTGCGGAATACGGTGAGCTGCTATGTCGAATTATTCCGTTGTCAAGCATCTCCTGTATCTGCTTTTGTACCTCATCCTTATGGATGTAGGGGTATCGGTATGTTTTTGTACAAATTGGAATGTTGTCTATCGTATCTATTTTGTGCTTTATTTCACCAGTAAAGGTTAGCTTAGAATTTGGTTCATAGAATACATGTTGGTATTCTTTTATAATTCTTAATATTTGGGATTTTTCTTCTGAATTCATGTGCGATGTACGGATCTGTTGAAGAATTGGTTCTGTTTGTTGAAATTCTTCATTCACAATATAAAAGTTCTTGGAATTCACTGATGTTATTGCATCAGTATTAAGATAGATTTGGTCTAAACTATCTATAGACGTTTGTATTTCAAGTTTAAAATTCTGGACATTGTATATGCCTTCTTTTAGGATTACGCTTCCCGTGTTGTTTCGTTGTTCTGAAAAATGAACAAGTCCATTTTCTTCTGGTATTATAAATTGTACTGTGTGTGTGCCCGCATAAAATAAGGGAATTTTCTTATCATTTATCATCAAACTGTCGCTCGTGTAGTCTATTATTGCCCCAAAACGTTTTAGAACATCATTCCCAATTATTCCGTCATAATAATCGTGGAATTTACATTCTATTAGGTCAAAATTTTCCTTATCATCTCCTAGTTCAGAGAATAAAGGAACACGGTAAATGGTAGTGGTTTCGACGCGATTTTGCAGTGTTTTCAAGGTCAAGGGTCCTGTCTTTATTTTCCATTTTGGGTCGCATAAACCGGGATTCACTATTGAATGAGTTGCTCCGGTATCTATAATGAACTTTAAATAATCTTTCACGATTATATGGGGTAATTTTCCCCGGAGGCTACTGTAAGAAAATTTTGGGATGATTCGATATTATTTCGAGCCGGGTTATCTGCTGGTTGGTAATTAGAAGGGGGTCCTTGGTATTCTATCTGTTCTTGTTTTGTGATCTGCTCCTCCCAATTGTTGCCATAAGTATATTGGTTATTAACGTTGATTTGATCATTGTTCTGCACCATATTTATATCCATTGGTTCTGCAGGTGGTAGGTTGTTTCTTTGGTAGTAGTTAGGGTTTCGAATATTTTGTTGAGGATAATATTGATTATTATGCTGTTTAGGAGGGTTTCCATTGTATTTGTTTGGTTGGTAATTGTTATCCCTTTGTTGAAAACTATTACCCTGAAAGCTTTTATTATATTGATTGCCCTGATTTTGTACCGGTTTGTAGCTATTATTTCCTTGATTATATCTATTATTTTGATACGAATTAATTTGTTGCTGTCTGTTATTATTCTGGGGTTGACGCTTGTCTGTTTTATTTTCCTGACCTTTATATTGGGTTTGGTATGAATTGTTTGATCTGTTCGGTTGTCTCGTGTTAGAATTGAAGATACCATTTGCCTGTGTAGTATAAGCATATCCGGACTGAAACAGTATATCCATAGCAGTTTCCAGAGAGTCTGGATTTCTACATGTTATTATAGTCTTCATGGGTTCGGGCAATTTTTCCCTGAATATCCCCAACGCCGTTTTCATGTTATTCCTAGCACATTCACTTGTTGCTGGGCCCGATCCTAGTAGGGTAATCGTCTTGTTATTTAAACTCCTAAGGCCAGTTTTAATTTCATTATAAAATTCAACACTATTTGATCTGAACGTCACGCTCTTCAGTTTGTCGAACAATTCCTCTAAGCTGTGTCTGTCGCCGAAATTATTTATAAGGATCTGTTTTACATCGTTCCAGGATTCGGCCTGGCAATTTATCTCAACAATTTCCCTAGCTTTCCCTCTTAGTCTGCCTTTTATGATGTCAGAGAACAGATATTGAGATGGTTCATCGTAAGCTCTAAGGATAGGGTGGACTCTGTCTATTAAATTGATAAAAGTTTGGAGATCTCTATAGTCTCCACTGAATTCTGGAAGGTTTCCTAAATATTTAAGGGGATCAATTCTAACAGATAGAGGAGGTGGATTTGAAGTGTCAGTAGCCATATCGTCAAGCGAAAAGTTTATACTGGGGAAAAAAAATGTTTACCGCTGTCTAGTGTAATTGTTAGATATGTTTCTACATTCGTAATTTTGAAACAAAATATCGAACAAAAGAAAAACTAATTAATCAATTTGAATGTCACTTTAGAGAAGGAAAAAAAAAATTTTACCCAAGGTTTTTGTTCAAAGATATTCTCTTTTTGTTTATTAATTTTTATTAAAATGGGAATCGCAGCAATATATTGAGAGAATTTTCTTACTTTTAAATAAAAATTAACCTTAATGAATTTATCTAGATTCAAAGGACAATTCGGTAATATTTTCATAAAATTTAAGAATGCATTTCACAATATAAATAAAGCGTATATAGAATTAGATCTAGGCTTACTTAGATGTTGTTAGATGCTGGGTTGGCTACTTTGTCGTCTTCAATTTTGATGTCAGTTGATTGCTGTGGATCTTCGTCCTGTGTTGTCAATATTGGAATTGGTTCTTTTTTGGTATTAGATGTTGTTAGATGTTGTGTTGGCTTCTTGTCGTCTAAAATTTTGATGTCAGTTGATTGCTGTGGATCTTCATCCTGTGTTGTCAATATTGGAATTGGTTCTTTTCTTGGGAAATTTCACAGATTAGATTTTAATAGACACTTCCTCTTTGTGTTGTAGTCTTTGTTGATCTTAGATTTCACTGTTGTATGTTCGTTTCGCAATTGTTTTTTCTTTTTTTTGATCGTTTAGCAGTTGTGTTTTTTTTTTATTTGTTCTATTAAAATAAAACTCTTCTTTTAATATCTTTGTTTATTTTAATAAACAGTTTTTCTTTATTTAATTGATTTGTTTAATTTTCTTATCTTTCACTTCAGTTTATTTGTCACGTTTCACTTTCATTTGCTTATTGATTTACTTAACTTATTGAATGCACATTGAGTTCTTTCACCGCGTTAATGCGTAAAAACGAACAAAGGGGTACGGTTTAATTAATTTACACCGAGGATCCTTTGCGCGGATCCTACCGACTGCGCCACTTATTATTTCAACTCGATATTGAAATAAAAAAAATTGAATCGTAATCCCTTCGATTATTTCGATAGGGCAACTCAAAATAAAAAAACGTCCAAGCGATTTGGAGGTGAGAATAATTCTATTTTATTAATGTTATTTCATTCTACATGTTAGTTGTCCACAATGACTTATGTTACTTAAAAATATCTTACAAAGCGTTTTTGGTTCTTGCTTATTTGTTAAGTCTGTTTCGTTTCCTGCTTCCATCGTTGTTGGGAACGAAACAGTGTTATAAAAGTCTATGGAATTTTAAGTGTTGGATTCAAAATGTCTTACAAAGCATTTTTATTGAAAGAGTGAAATTATTTGGAATCGCAACATTGTCGTTACAAACAATTTAACAATTGGGTTGATGCAAAATATTTTGTGATGACATATCCGATTTTGGAAATAATAAAATTTAATGTATAAAATTATTTGGAATTTTGGAAATAACAAAATCGAATGTATAAAATTATTTGGAATCTTAAATGTCGTTCCAAATAATTTTGCTGATTTGTAGTTTTAATTGTAATTTGTTTGTTTTTATATAATTTCTATTTTTGATGTCGTAACAGTTCATCTCAGGTATCAAATAGGAAACCTCTCCACTTCTTTCCAGGTTTCCTATAGTCGCCTCGATTATACCGCTATGGTATGAGCTGCTCCCATCCTCAATCCATTCTCCCATCGCCTTGGAAGTCTTGGGCCCATAAAAGGCGCATTTATTGTCCGATTTCGCAAATTTCCGAAATTTGGGACAGTGAATTAGGCTCTTCGACAACTTTCTGCAATTTGGCCCAGATCGGTTAAGATGTGGATATTGCTGTCATATAGATCGATCTCTCGATTTAAAGTCTTGACCCCACAAAAAGCACATTTATAATCCGATATCGTTGAAATTTAACAGTGACTTTTGTTAGGCTTTTCAACATGCATGTCGTATATGGTTCAGATCGGTCTATATTTGGATATGCCTAGCAAAAAGCCAATATTTCTTCAACATAATTGAACAATGACTTGTACTTATTAGACCTCTCAATATGCGTGTTGAATTTGGTCCAAATCGGACAATATTTCGATTAAGTTGATATGGGGGCATAAATTATGCATTTTTCACCGGCTTATGACAAAAGGTGGTTTACATATATACCCGAGGTAGTGGGTATTAGAAAGTGATTCTGAGTCGATGGGTACACAAACAAATGCACTAAGTTATATACCCTGTACCCCAGTAGTGATGCAGGGTATAATCAAATGAGCTTGTTTGGAAAATAGTTTGCCTTCTCTAACCTTCTCTAATGAGAACTTTTTAGTTTGATAATTTCTGTTACGTGCGCCGTCAAGAGGACACTTATTTAAACAGTTACAAGCATTCTAAACATTGTTATAGAAATTCCCAATTTTTTAATTGATTTTCATTAATAAATAAAATATTTATGGCTTTTAAATAAGTGATACAATTGTGTGCTATTTCTAGAGCTTTCTGGTTGGCTTTTGAATTACCAACCGATTCCACGGACTTATACATTTTTAATATACTCTTACTCGTAAATCGATCCAGGATTCCATTCACTATGTATCCTCCATGTAGTCTTTGAAAGAGAAAAATGTTTTCCATTTTTCTTTGTCTACTTTTTCTTGCCCCTTAGCCCACAAGCATTGCATGAAAACTGGAAAGGGGTTGCGTGTAACACGCCAAACTGAGTATTAATTTCTTCGTCTGTTTTCTTCCGTGAGGCTATGCAATTCAATTTTCGGTAAAGTGTCACTAGTGAACACACAATTCCCCACCAAACATTTCAAGGCTTTTTGGAAGGCAATGCAGGTATGGAACGCTAACATACAGCATCCATCCAACAATAACAGAAGATAAACTATGAAAAATGGAAATGCATTTTCTTTTTTTTTCTTCTTTCTTTTTGGTGGGGCGAATGGTTATGGTGATGGTGCACTCCATCGCATCACATCGCCGTAAATGTAATTAAATTTAGTGCAATGAAATGGGAAAGGAAATGTTCCCATTTGTCAACAATGAATGCAAAGGGGTCGTTTGTGAAAAGGTCCAAAGGGTATGGGGACCAACAACGAGAATTGTGTGATGTTCCTTTCATTGATTGGCGCAGCTGAAGGCAGCGACTGACTTTTAAGCAACTAGGGGGGCATGAGTGAGAAACAATTTCGTTGAATTGAAATGAAATGCATATTAAATGGTTTTTCCCCCAACTGTTCTACTCGAATGTATGTTTGGAATTTTGTTTGAGAAACTACGCAGACATTTCAACATGAACTTTCACATTTAAGTACCTTGTGCTAGCCTTAGGTGCTCAGCAAACATAAATGCTTCAAAGGACCTTGAATCTAACGAGCCTTATGTTTTAAAAATCCCCGTTTTTTCCTCTTCTTTCTTAAATTGTTTGGAGTTTTAATGTTATTTGGAACAAACAAGAGACATAAGATGATTGCCCAATATCCTGAGGTTGCCTGCATAGGGAAACGCTTTATTTCTTTAATAACATATTTTCATGCATATATGCAAAAAGTAAGCAACGACGAAAATCAGGCCGAGCCTGCTTTATGATACCCTTCCATGTAATGCTCTTTGTATGATTTCATACCAAATGGATTGGGATGCAACTTTCCAGTAATTTCGTCTGATTTCAATGAAAACTTCTTCTTTTATAAACCCAAAAAACGGGCCTGTATACAGCTATACCAAACTATAGTCCGGGAAGGATAACGGAGGCTTCAAAATAATTGCAAATTTTGCCGAAATCGGGTAAAAATTAGCTCTTGAATAATTCTGCTAGTAACCCATCGGCTCCTACTGCCTAGTTTGTATCAGCAATACTCTACATTGTCATCACTGATGTGTTCTTTGGTATAATCAAAGACGCCACAAACGAACAGCCGCAGCAATAAGACGATTTCGATATATGACAAGGTCAAATACTTAGGTGTTATCTTGGACAGCAACCGGAATTGAAAGTGTCACATTCAGGAGCGTACTGAGAAGGCTCACAGATGTTGGGCACTATGTAGACGGGCCGTAGGCTCGAAATGGGGCCTGAATCCTGATGGTCCACTGGCTCTACAGGAGCGTGATTAGACCAATACTTACTAACGCCTCAGTAGTTTAGTGGAATGCTATGGATAAAAAATGCAGTCTTGCAGTGTAAGAAGGAGATTAACGCCTTCTCTGAGGGTGGCAAAATCCGCATCGTTTGGGTGCCGGGCCATAACGGAGTAAGGGGAAGTGAAAAGGCAGACGATTTGGCGGTGAAGGCCAGAGGACTGCCGTCAATAAACTTGGTTAACCCGAAGCCTTTCGGGTCGACGCAGTCCGAGTTAAGGGAGTGGGGAACGAATGCGCATGCAACATAGTGGAAACGGTCGGTAGGACGGCGAAAATCCTATGCTGGGATCCAGATCGTGAGAAGACGAGGCTATTACTGAAAGGAAGCAGGAAGGAGGTCAGTATAGCTATTGGTATTATAACGGGACACATAGGACTACGAGCTCACTTATGTAAAATCGGTGCGGCAAGTGATAGCATGTGTAGGGCATGCGAGGAGGATGATGAGACGTTGGAGCATTTCCTTTGTCATTGCCCGGCTTTCGCGTACAACAGATACCGGTACTTAGGTGGAGACACAATATCAGACATGAACCAACTTAGGAGAGTGGCATTGAAAACAATTAAGGATTTTGTAAGTAGCACGGAATTCCTAACTTAAAATTTTCTTTTTAGAGGTTACTTTATAGTTTTAAGAGCGCACAAGAAGCCGATTCCTCGCTTAGGTGTAAGTCCGTATGTGTATGTCCTTTTCAACCAAATCTAACCTAACACCCCGAAATATGCGTCTAAGACTTCATAATGTATATATATTTTTCATCATCATGACAATTTAAGTCGATCTAACCATGTCCGTCCGTTTGTCTGTCTGTCCGTCTGCCCGCGCGTCAGCCTGTCTGTCGAAAGTTCGCAAACTTTTGAAGGAGTAAAGCTAGGTGCTTGATATTTTGCACAAATACTTCTGATTTCCACATTACATTCCACTAATTTCCCCTATGTTGGTTCATATCAAGTGCTATTATATTTGTAATTGTCCCCGAAAACCGCGCAATGACATAGAAAGTGATCAAACGCTTAGTACGATAGAATTGCAAAAATCTAGCAAAAAATCTGCCATTTGAGAATGGGTAGAGATAATACTTTGAGCTGAGATATTGTAGTGATCATGATCATGCCTCTTGCCAGACCCCTAAATTTGGTCACGTCGGCAAATTGATAGTTTTGCTAGGGGTGCTATATCATTTGAGGTTCGATTTTTAAAATTGTGGTTAATACGAGAAGAGATATTGTAACTTTCAAACGGACTTTTTTTTAGGGATTTTTAAGAAACTCACAGGCCTGCCAGAATTCTCCCGGACTACCTAGGGTCTTGATATATTGATAACACCACAACTCTACCATTTAAAATTGCAATGAGTTATCTCTCCTGTTCTCGTACGGCAGATTGTTTTTTGATTCTATCCGACTGTGCAAGGCGCCTCGGTAGCCGAGTTGGTAGTGTGTTCGGGTTGCTAAAGTGGGGTCATAAGTGCTTTGAAAGAGTGAAGCGCTCGTCATTTGGGAAACATTTTTACTATTAGTGCAGTTCAGTTCTGCAACTGCAATCGGACAATAAATGCGCCTTTTATGGATCCAAAACCTTATATCGAGAGATCGGTCTATATGGCAGGTATATACAAATTGTGACCGATTTGGGCCAAAATAAAAAAGAATGTTTAAGGACCTAACACAACTCACTGTCCCGAATTTCGGCGACATCGGGCAATAAATACGCCTTTTATGGGCCCAAGACCTTAAATCGAGAGGTCGGTCGATATGGCAGCTATATCCAAATCTTGACCGATCTGAGCCAAACTGAAAAAATATGTCGACTTGCATAACACAACTCACTGTCCCAAATTTCTGTAAAGACTATAGCGTGATTTCAACAGACAGACGGACGTACATGGCTAGATCATCTCAGATCTTCACGCTGATCAAGAATATATATACTTTATAGGATATTTCGATGTGTTGCAAACTGAGTTACAAAATGAATATACCCCATCCTTCGGTGGTGAGTATAAAAATAACAAATAAGAGCGTGCTAAGTTTGGCCGGGCCGAATCTTATATACCTTCTGCCATGGATCGCATTTGTCGAGTTCTATGCGCAGTATCTCTTTTTAGGCAAACAATGAATATTGAATAAGAGTATGCTGTTGTGTAATATTTCAGTTCATTCGGATAACAATATCCCCCTTGTAGGGGCTCAAGAAGCAAAAACGGGAGATCGGTGAGAGAAGCCGATGTACAAAATTTCTTCCAAATCATATGAGAATTGCGCCCTCTAGAGGCTCAAGAAATCAAGATCCTAGATCGGTTTATATGGCAGCTGTATCAGGTTATGTACCGATTTGCGCCATACTTAACACAGTTATTGAAAGTCAAAACAAAACACCTCCTGCAAAATTTCAGTCAAATCGGACGAGAATTGCGCCCTCTAGAGGCTCAAGAAGTCACGACCCAAGGTCGGTTTATATGGCAGCCATATAAAATCATGGACCGATTTGGCCGATACAATCCCAACCGACCTACATTAATAAAAAGTATTTGTGCAAAATTTCAAGCGGCTAGCTTAACTCCTTCGAAAGTTAGAGTGCTTTCGACTGACAGACGGCCGAGGTGTTAAGAGCCCTGAAAAAAGTCACCACACTTTAAAGCCTTGAGACATAGATAACGATCTTTGTTGAAGATTTACTCTCCAAATGGTAATACATTTCAAAACGGAGGCCACCGTGGCGCAGAGGTCCTATGACACCAAACGCCTGGGTTCAAATTCTGTCGTGAACATCAGCAAAGATTTCAGCGGTGGTTATCTCCTTCCTAACGTTGGCTACATTTGTAAGGCATGCTGCCATGTCAGAACTTCTCTACCAAGTGGTGTCGCACTGCGGCATGCCGTTCGGAATCGGCATAATAAGGAGGCCCCTCATTACTGATCTCAAACTCTAATAGGAATGCACTCATTGATAGGAGAGAAGTATCCCCTGTGCTTTAATGGAATGTTCATGGGAAATTTAGTAGTAGTATACATTGATAAAAAACTGATACCAAACCTGCTTATTTCGATACCATACGATATTGATGGTGAAACATCTCCCTATAATGTCAAAATCAAACTGCCTGGTATGGATTAAATATTGGGTTGCCCAAAAAGTAATTGCGGATTTTTTAAAAGAAAGTAAATGCATTTTTAATAAAACTTGGAATGAACTTTAATCAAATATACTTTTTTTACGCTTTTTTTCTAAAGCAAGCTAAAAGTAACAGCTGATAACTGACAGAAGAAAGAATGCAATTACAGAGTCACAAGCTGTGAAAAAATTGTGTTAAGAGGTGTTGCAAACAGAATGATGAAATTAGTATACCCCCATCCTTTGGTGGAGGGTATAAAAATCGAACTACAAAAAATAAAGTCGAATAATGAAACCAGTGGAGATATTGTAGACCTCAAGCGAACTTTTTCGTACGGATTTTTAAGCACTATCAAAAAAATTTTGAAAATCAGACCTTAAAAAAGGGGGTTTGGGGTCGCGAACAATTGTTCGAAATACCGAGGTGACCAATTTTAGAGGCCTGCCAAAAGGCTCCAGGACAACCTACCTACGATCTTATTAACACTTGAGCTCTAAATGCTTTAAATTGCAAAGAGATATCTCTTCCCGTTCTTAAACGACATATTTTTTACTAGTTTTTGTCGATTTTCTCCCACAAGAATACAAATATGATGCCGACAATTCTTAATAGCCTCCTTCGTCTGATATTAAATTGATAACAAATGGTATTAAAAGAAATCGCCAATTACGCGAATAAAATAATACCAGCCGGTATAGGTAAAGTACCGTCCCTTTTCTGCTATCAGTGCAGGAATTGAATACTGGCCAACATAAACTAAATGTTTTGCTTAAAATTTTTTAAAATCTCGTTGGCGTATAAAATTGTGTGTTATTCTACTATGGCACCACATACAATTACATTTAATTTGAACAAAAAAAAAAAATGTGTCCTTGTGATGTAAAGCCCTTGAAGCTTTCAGTTATTCAGGCCCTGCAATTATTTTGGATAATATGGCGAAGGACAAACAAACATTGTGCACACGCACACATATCAGCTATGACTATGCTGTCAGTTGTGGTTTTCTGTGAAATGTGGTGATATGGAAATGAAACATGAGGGGTAAGAGGCCATGAGGCGTCTACCTTGAATATCTGAGAAAGGATGTCATATAAATCCCAGTGCCTTAGTGCAACAGAATGCACTCGGGCGAATGTGCCACATATATAGGAAAAGTTTTTTTTAAGGAGCTATTCCCCAAAGGGACTTATGTCAGGAAATTATATTTGAAAATTTCAGTAAGAACTCATTGTCGAAATCATAAACTACCATGGGAATAATTTTCACATGTAATCCTATGGAATGACAAGGGACCATTTCTTTAACAGAAAAAATGGACATGTAAAACGGCTTTAGTTGTCCTCACATTGCAACTTACGAAACATAGTTTCCTACATAAGTTTTCTTATATCAACAACCATAGTCTACTGATATTAAATTATACAATATACCATGGGAGTTATTGTAGTTGCATGGACGACAACTCTATCACCACTGCACTCAAACACATGCATTGGAACAAGAACAGCTAGCAGGTAGGTTGTCGAGCTTGGTTATTGCCGTACTTATATCATAAAGGCGTTATCGCATTAAATTCAATATAAGTACAACACACCAACGTATGGCTCTTGAAGCCTTCACACCGAAAAATATACGATGAGATTCCTTAACCAAGAATCGAAACGCATTATACTATGGTGGGTTTTGACTTTACCTTTCCATTGTTTTACTTTCCTATTGCAAAAAAATCTTAGATCATTGAGCTCGTCTCGAAAACAAAAATTAAATGTGAAGGACGACGTTTGTAGTTTTGCAAGTTCTAAGCGACAATTCACCAAAAGCACTACGACGCTTTCATGGGTATTAGATTACGACTCCTGGGTGTGGTGATACTTACAGAACTAAACAAACTAGCCCCGAAAAAAGTCCACACACTTTAAAGTCTTGAGCCAATGATTACGATCTTTGCTGAAGGTTAACTCTACAAATGGTAATACATTTTAAAATGGAAGCCAATGCCAAACGCCTGGGTTCAAATCCTGCCGTGAACTTCAACAAAATTTACAGCGGTGGTTATCGCCTTCCTAACGCTGGCTACATTTGGAAGGTATGCTGCCATATTAGAACTTCTCTACCAAGTGGTGTCGCACTGCGGGACGCCGTTCCGAATTGGCATAAAAAGGGATGCCCCTCATCACTGATCTCAAACTCTAATAGGACTGCACTCATTGATATGAGAGAAGTATCCCCTGTGCTTTAATGGAATGTTCATGGGAAATTTATTAGAAGTATACATTGATAAAAAACTGATACCAAACCTGCTTATTTCGATAGCATATGATACTGATGGTGGAACATCTCCGTATATTATCAAAACCAAACTGTCTGGTACGGATTAAATATGCAAATGCAAATTTTGCCAGTGAACGTTCCACTAAGGAACAGGGGCAAACTTCTCACATATCAATTAGTGCAGTCAAGTTTAAGCTCAATGATAAGGGGCCCCCTTTTATAGCCGAGTCCGAACGACGAGCCGCAGTACGACATCTCTTTGAAGAGAAGTTTGACATGACATAGTACTTCACAAAAGTCGCCAGCATTAGGAGGGGAAAACCACCGGAGAAATTTTTTTCTGATGGTCTCGCCAGGATTCGAACCCAGGCGTTCAGCGTCATAGGCGGACATGCTAACCTCTGCGCCACGGTGGCCTACGGATTACACTACGGGTTAAATATAAAACGATAAGAGTCGTTTGTTATAAGATGTATTTATAAACAAACAGGTATTGCTTTTAGTACCAAACGACAATTGGCTTTAGTACTGAACTGAGATAGTTTTAATACCATTACTGTTATCACCTGCAAATTTAATCCCTTAATGTATTGACGACAATGTCAACAGGATTACGAATACAAAAGTAGGGTCTCTCGAAGATAGTTGTCCTCCTCGAGAAAGGAAATCTGGCCAACAAAACCTCTGGATGACTGGGAAGATTCGGAAAGAGGTCCGCAGATTTTATAGCAGAGCACGTCGTAGAAAAGCGGAAGTTTCTTTGCACGAGTATTACACATGGCTCATACAAAACAAGTAAAAGCGTGCTAAGTTTGGCCGAGCCGAATCTTATATACCCTCCACCATGGATCACATTTGTCGAGTTCTTTCCCGGTATCTCTTTTAAGACAAACAAAGGATACAAGAAAATAATTGCTATACTAATTGAAGTGAATGTTGAAGACCACAGTAGAAGTCTATGTGTGAAATTTCAGGCAAATCGAATAAGAATTTTGCTTTTTAGGGGCTCAAGAAGTAAAATAGGGAGATCGGTTTATATGGGAGCTGAATCAGGCTAAAGGCCGATTCAGACACATTGGACACGTATGTTGGAGGTCATGGGAGAAGCCGTTGTACAAAATTTCAACCAAATTGGATAATTATTACGCCCTCTAGAGGCTCAAGAAGTCAAGATCCCAGATCGGCTTATATGACAGCTATATCTGGTTATGGACAGATTTAAACTATACATGGCACAGTTGTTGGAAGTCATAACGAAATACGGCATGCGAAATTTCAGCCAAATCGGATCGAAATTGCGCCCTCTAGAGGCTCAAGAAGTCAAGACCCCAGATAGGTTTGTGTGAAAGTTATATCAGGTTATGGACCGATTTAAACCATAACTGGCACAGTTGTTGAAATTAGCGTGCTTTCGACAGAAAGACGGACGGACGGACTTGGCTAGATCGACTTAAAATGTCATGACGATCAAAAATATATTTACATTATGGAGTCTTAGACGAATATTTCGAGGCATTACGAACAGAATGACGAAATTAGTATACCCCCATCCTATGGTGGAGGGTATACAAATTATCAGAGCGGCAAAACGTGCCTCCTGGAAGCTTTCTGCGAACAGGTCGTTGGGTCAATAACGCCTTTAAAGATGAAAAAGTTTCTCTCAAAAACCCATGTCCAAACTGAAACGCTAGTAGACGACATGGAAGTGAGAGCAGAGATAACGGGGGGCATGCTTAGGCTTTTGGTGAAAATGCATTTTTCACAGTATACGACGGGAATCGCGGAGACACCGGAATCGTGGAATAATGAGATTGATCGAAGGCTAACCATAACGGAATTTATAATGAAGAAAGAATTGAGGTGCTTCAAACCATTTAAGTTCGGAAACCGATCATCTGGCACCCCATATGGCCACTATATCCACCGCGTGCTACGACTTGCATACACTCCAATAGTTTTGCAGGATGTAAGGATGGTATTTATAACCAAACCCGGCAAGGCAAGTTAGGTGACACCAAAGGTCCACAGACCTAATAGCTTTACATCCTTTCTACTCAAAACCATGGATCGTATTGTGGAAACGATGATAAAGAGAAGAACATCTTGCGAACTGCTCAAATACAAACAGCATGCCTATGTCAAGGAAGGTCGGTGGAGACTGCCATGCACGAGGTTGTGATTTTATGCACAACCTCGTGCATGGCAGTCTCCACCAAAGAAGAAGAATCCATCAATGTCAAGACGTACACACTGGCGGCATGCATTGACATCGAGGGGGCTTTTAACAATGTGCGGGGCGACACACTGATCCAATCCTTAGACCAGTACCGAGTGGACCCGGTCCTTAAAGACTGGATAAACCAAATGCTCAGAAGCAGGTGGATAAATTGTTTGTCCCATGGCATAAATATAAGGGAGAAAATGGCACAGGGCACGCTACAGGGGGCATTTTATCGCCACTCCTATGGGTGACCACCATATATTACCTATTACGGATGCTGACTGAGGAGGGAAAAAGTTATAAAACTTCTATGGGACAAGGATCCGAACGAGCTATGCAGAAGGGTCGAAAGGATCTTGCATATGGCATATGACTGGGCTAGACCCAGAGATCTCAATGTTAACCAAGAGAAGACTGAAATATGCCTGTTCACGTTTCCTCAATAATTTCGATATCTGACAAAGTCGAATAATTAGGAGTGATCTTAGGTAGGAAACTGAATTGGAAGTGTCACATACGGGAGCATACCGAGTAGGTTTGCAGATGTTAGGTACTATGTAGACGGGCTGATGAATGAAGCTTGAATCCGAGGATAGTCCACTGGCTCTATGAGAGCGTGACTACTTATACCTCAGTAGTTTGGTGAACTGCAATGGAGAAAAAGTGAAAGGTAAGGATTATACAAGAGGTTCAAAGAACATGTTGTTTTGGCATGTGCGATGAGGACACCGACCACTAGGGTTCTGGTTAGGTTAGGTTGAAAAGAGGGTGCAGATATTAATCCGCCCCATGCCACTATGGACATACTCCAAATTCAGTAATCGGCTTGTTGTGCGCTCCAAAAACTATAAAGTAACCTCTAAAAGGAAAATTTAAAGTAAGCAATTCCGTACTACTTACAAAATCCTTCATTGTTTTCAATACCACTCCCCTAAGTTGGTTCATGTCTGGTATTGTGTCTCCACCTAAGTGCCGGTATCTTTTAGACGCGAAAGCTGGGAATGATAGGAAACCTCAAAGGAATGAGGGAGGTTTCCGATGGCATACCTTAGACGATTGAGGTGTGTTGTGCGAGGTACTGCTGTCAGTGGTTCAGTCTTCGATTGACGGATCTTTGCTATTGCGATCTGGAAGATCATGATACGCAGATGGATCAAAGATATAGAACAATGTGGCCTGGGGGTATACATAGAGAAGAAAGGCCTGTGCAAGACCATTCATTTCTGCTTTCAAGACACACTTACACTTGAGTATTTCTTTCTTCGCTAAAAAATACAACATTGTATGAGAATATTGGGAACTGAGTAAAACTGATAAACAGGACACTAAGTAACGAGATGAGTGAATGCATAAAATGAGCCCTTCAGCAAGAAGAAAGATTGATTCGGTTTTGAGTGAGTGCACGTTGTACAATGCATTTTTAAGGGTAAATTTTGCTTCGGATACAGATTCATAGCAAAAGCCTGGGTAAACACACACACACACGTCTAGTTTTTATATGAGAAAACAAACAGTTTTCGCAAACGATTTATATTTTTAAATAAAGAGCGAGACACTTTCATATACAGCGAGTAATTTCTCATAACTCACTGTGTCGGATGAATTCGCGATAAAAATACTCCCAAGTACTGAATGGTGGTTGTTTTTCAAGATTATCTACTCAACAGCAACTTGTTCGTTTTACTCTATCTTCAGTGCCTCGCTCTTCAGTAGTCATGAAATACAACATCATGTGGTTTCAGTGTTCACGAGTTCAGCAAAAACAGTCACCAATGAATGGTTTTGTGCGGGGCTTTAATAAAGAACCCAGGGACTGCGATTTGTTTTCTACTGGCTGACCATAATGTGGTCCTCCAGGCGAAGATCCAGGCGATCACGGAAGCGTGAGATGGTGAGGTGTTAACGCGAGAACGTCGAGCGTGAACATTTTTTACGGATAGTAAATAATAACAACCAGGACGGTGAGGTCACAAACAGTCTTGGAGTGTAAGAAGGGGATCAACACCTTCTCTGAGGATTGCAGGATCCTTATCGTTTGGATGCCGGGCTATAGCTGAGTAAGGGAGAATGAAAGAGCGGACAATTTGGCAGTGAATGTCAGAGAACTGCCGTCAATAAACTTGGTTAACCCGAAGCCTTTCGGGTCGACGCAGTCCGAGTCGGTAGGACGTCGAAAATTCTATGGGGGTATCCGAATCGTGTGAAGACGAGGCTTTTACTGAAAGGAAGTATGAATGAAGTCTTTATAGCTTTCGGTATCATGGGGAAGATGATGAGACTTTGCGAACACAATACCAGACATGAACCGACTTAGGGAAGTGATATGGAAAACAATATGGAATTTGTTTTCTCGTTCGGACTCGTCAATAAAAAGGAGGTCTCTTATCATTCTGCTTTAACTGGTATCGGACAGCACTAGTGTTGATATGAGAGAAGTTATTTAACCCATTTTGTAACACTTCGAACATAACGTGCTTATGAAAAACAAAGAATTTGTGAAAAGTTTCAAGGCAGTCGGACATAGTCGGATCGGGTAGGCAATGGATATTTCGATGGTGGATTTTTCAAAGAATAAGAAATTGAGAGATTTCTGTGAAGCAAAATGCCTATTAGTCAGCAATGGAAATTCGAAACCTTATGCCCGTTAGAATATAGGAATTTTGGTTGAAAGATAGCATCGTTATACTTAAGTTTTACTTCTTTGTCTGAAGATCATTACTAAAATTCATGGATCAAGGATAATATCTTTAATTTTTATATCCACCACCATAGGTAATTCATTTAGTCATTCCGTTTGCAACACATCCAAATATCAATTTCTGACCCTAAAAAGTACATGTATTTCGGATCGTAGTAAAATTCTAAGACGATTTAACGATGTCCGTGTGTCTGTCCGTCCGTGTGTTGTATTCACTCTAAATTCTTCAAAAACTGAGATATTGAGCTGAAATTTGGCACATATTCGTCTTTTTGATGCACTCCGGTTAAGTTATTGAACGGGCCAAATCGCACCATATTTGGATATAGCTGCTATATAGACCGATCTGCCGATAAAGGGTCTAATGCCCATAAATGCTTTATTTTTCATCCGAATTCGCTCAAATTTCAAACAGTGAGTAATTCTAATCCTTCCAACATCTGACCCAAATATGGTCCATATCGGAATATATTTATATGTAGCTTCCATATAGACCGATCTGCCGATAAATCGTCTTAGGCCCATTAAAGCTTTATTTATTACCCGATTTCGCTGAAATTTGAAACAGTAGGTTATTTTAATCCTCCCGACATCTGACCTAAATATGGTTCAAATCGGACTATATTAAGATATAGCTGCCATATAGACCGGTATGCCTATAAAGGGTCTGAAGCTCATAAGAGCTCTATTTATTAACCGATTTTGCCGAAACGGTGGGTAGTTTTAGGTCTCCCAACATCCACCCTAAAAAAGGTTCGGATCGGACTATATTTAGATATAGCTGCCATACAGGCCGATCTTCCGGTAAAGGGTCTGAAGCGAATAAAAGCTTTATTTTTCATCCGATTTCGCTAAAATTTGAAACAGTAAGTAGTTTTATGCCACCCGCCATTTGACCCAAATATGGTAAAGATTGAACTGTATTTAGATATAGCTGTCATATAGACCGATGTGCCGATTTAGGGTGTGAAGCTCACAAAAGCTTTATTTATTAACCGATTTTGTTGAAATTTGAAATACAAAATTCAACAGTGACTTATATTTATTGACCACTCAATGTCCGTGCCGAATTCGGGGGCATAAGTTATACAATTTTCACCGGATTTCGACGAAAGGTGGTTTACATATATACCCGAGGTGGTGGGTATCCAAAGTTCGACCAGGCCGAACTTACTTGTTTGTACTTTATACTGTGTGTGCACATCGAATGGAAGCTGAAATAGTACTTAACAAATGAAAGCGTGCTTAGTTCGGCCGGGCCGAATCTTATATACCCTCCATCATGCATCAAATGTGTCAAGTTCTTTTCGCAGTATCTCTGTTGTGCTGTTTCAGGCTATACACCGATTCAGACCATATTTGGCACGTATGTTGAAGGTCATGAGAGAAACCGTTGTAAAAAATCTCAGCCAAATCGGATAATAATTGCGCCCTCTAGAGGCTCAAGAAATCAAGATCCCAGATCGGCTTATTTGACAGCTATATCAGGTTATAGACCGATTTGAACCATACTTAGTACAGTTGTTGGAAGTCAAAACAAAACATGTCATGTCAAATTTCAGCCAAATCGGATAGGAATTGCGCTCTATAGAGGGCGGTTTATATGGGAGCTATATCAGGCTATAGACCGATTCGGACCGCATTTGACACGTACGTTGGATGTTATGGGGGAAGCCGTTGCTCAAAATTTTAGCCAAATAATAATTACGCCTTCTAGAGGCTCAAGAAGTCAAGACCCCAGATCGGTTTATATGACAGCTTTATCTGGTTATGAACCGCAGTTGTTAAAACTCATACCGAAACACTTCGTGCCAAATTTCAGCCAAATAGGATAAGAATTGCGCCCTCTAGTGGCTCAAGAATTCAAGATTTAAGATCAGTTTATATGACAGCTATATCAAAACATGGACTGATATAGCCCATTTACAATACCAACCGACCTACACCAATAAAAAGTATTTGTGCAAAATTTCTAGCGGCCAGCTTTACTCCTTCGAAAGTTAGCATGCTTTTGACAGACAGACAGACGGACGGACATGGCTAGTTCGACATAAAATATCACGACCATCGAGAATATATGTACTTTATGGGGTTTTAGACGCATATTTCGAGGAGTTACAAACAGAATGACGAAATTAGTATACCCCCATCCTATGGTGGAGGGCATAAAAATAGCATAATTTTAAGAATAGACGATACAAGGTCCTTTGTTTAAGGTAGATCCAATTATTGGTATATGTGTGTATATAGTGACATGGGGTGTCTTGAAATTCACTCCTTCTTACCCATCGAATTTACCTGTACATTTTTGCTTTACTTATTGAAATTTGGCTTCTAGCATTCGTTTTTAAACTAGCATTTGGTGACATAAAATACTTCTACTCATTCAAATAATATAAGGCAACTGATGTTAAAAATATCTGCTGCTTATTTGCTTCGTATATCATATTTTCAAGCACATGAAGGTCAATGGTACAAAACCCTTCAAATACATACGAATGTTTTCTTTTTCAAACACACACGCTTTTATGTGAATGAGCAACAAAACCTTTCAAAGTTACTCAAGTCGAAAGAAAAATACGGTCATTCAGCTAAGAAACTCTTGAAATGAACATTTAACTCTGCCTTTTTCTCCTACGTATGATTCTGGCATTCACCATTACATGTCTCCGCTAGCTGTGCATATTTGTATGCACATTCTGCATAGGTAATTATATAAGCAACAGCTATCGCCCACCACCCACCACCAACCAACCTAATCAGCCTGCTGATGTGCGAATGTAGTATGCTGTGCAGTTACTTAACTGCAAAAAATGGCATGCAGCACATGTTCAGTCAGTTGGTTAGGAAGGTAGACATCTAACCAAGGAAACATTGTCGAAGCAGGGCATACTGGCATTTTATATTTGGCGAAAGCATAAAAAATGCAACAGTTACCATTTGCCTTCTATTGCTTATTTTCACGTCTGATGCTAGCGAACAGTGGGTAATCTTTTGTGTAAAAATTAAAATTCAACTTCGTGGAAAATGACTCGAAATCCGTAGATTAAGCGTTTCAAATATCTTTGCGAAAAGCAAATCTGTTTTATTGGAGATATACCATTTTAATAGAGGCCACCGTTGCTCTGAGGTTACCATATTCGCCTTTAATGCTGAACGCATTGGTTCGAATACCGGCGAGAAGATCAG
This sequence comes from Stomoxys calcitrans, assembly GCF_963082655.1. Lineage (NCBI taxonomy): Eukaryota > Metazoa > Arthropoda > Insecta > Diptera > Muscidae > Stomoxys > Stomoxys calcitrans. Next base: position 84,889,873 of record NC_081556.1, on the reverse strand, counting down.
GAAACAAATTTCAGCACTTACGACATTTGTAAGGTGTTATGATGTCATGTAAAAACTTTTCTCCAAAATACCACGTGCAAAATTACAGCCAAATCGCAAAAGATTTGTGCCCTCTAAAAGCTCAAGAAGTCAAGACCCATGATCGGATTGTATGGCAGCTGTATCAAATTATATGCCGATTTGCGCCATATTAAGCACAGTTCTTGGAAGACATACCAAAACATCACGTGGAAAATTTCAGACGATAATTGCGCCCTCTAGAGGCTCAAGAAGTCAAGAACCATGATTGGTTTCCATGGTAGCTATATCAAAACATGGATCGATTTGGCCCATTACAATCCCAACCGACCTACACTAGTAAAAAGTATTTGTGCAAAATTTCAAGCGGCTAGCTTCACCCTTCGAAAGTTAGCGTGCTTTCGACAGACAGACGGATGGACATGGCTAGATCGACTTAAAATATCATGACGATCAAGAATATATATACTTTATATATAGATCGGTCAAGATTTTGATATAGCTGTCATATAGACCTATCTCTCTATTTAAGGCTTTGGGCCCATAAAAGGCGTAATTATTGTCCGATGTCGCCGAAATTTGGTTCGGTGAGTTAAATTAAGCCCCTCGACATACTTTTGCAATATGGCACAGATCGGTCCAGATTTGGTCCAGATATAGCTGCCATATAGACCGAACTTTCGATTTAAGTTTTGAGCCCATAAAAGCCGCATTTATTATCGGATTTTTCCGAAATTTGGGACAGTGAATTGTGTTAGGCTCTTCGACACTTTTCTGCAACTTGGCCCAAATCGGTTCATATTTTGATATAGTTGCTATATAGACCGATCCTCCGATTTAGGGTCTTAGGGCCATAAAAACCACATTTATTATCCGAATTTGCAGAAATTTGGGACAGTGAGTTGTGTTAGACCCTTCGATATCATTCTTCAATTTCACTAAGATCGGTGGAGATTTGCATATAGCTGCCATATTGACCGATCTTTCGATTTAAGGTTTTGGGCCTATAAAAGGCGCAATTATTGTCCTATGTCGCCGAAATTTTGGACAGTGACTTAAGTTAAGCCCCTCCACATATTTCTGCAATTTGGTCTAGATCGATCAAGATTTACATATAACTGCCAGATAGACCGATATCTCGATTTAAAGTCTTGGCCCCAAAAAAGGCGCATTTATAATCCGATTTAACTGAAATTTGACACAGTGACTTATGTTAGGCTTTTCGACATCCATGTTGTATATGGTTCAGATCGGTTTATTTGTGTTCTAGCTACTAAAAAGTCCAATATTTTGTTATACACATTTAAACAATGACTGGTACTTATTAGTATTTGGTCCAAATCGGAACACAAATAAGAATTTTGTTAGTGGGACGGAAATCATGACTTGAATATTTTTAAAGGCTATTATTTAGCATTTTATGCACACAAGCCGATTCTGGCTTAGGTGAAAGCCCATAGGGGCATGGAGCTGATTAATATCCGCATCCACTTTTCAACCTAACCTGTAACCTAATATTTTTAGAAGTATCCACTTTCATTGAAAACACCAATTTAGTACAATGCTTGATTTTTTCACAATATTTTTCAAGAATAAAGTTTTAAATCTGACCAATGAAATTAAGTGAATACAACAACAACAGTAATGAAATATACCATTAAACTCAATGAATTTACTTTGAATCACATTACAGGTATATTGTATCATGTTACCGCCTTTACGATTTAGGCACAGTAGCTCCAGACAATCTATAGGTGGCAATTTGTTGCTGATGTTCATAAAAGTCTATGGAAACATTGAAATTGATAGTTGATGCATAAGGGGGAACTATTTCATTGGTGACTATCATGTTGGTTAAGTTATACATGATATTCTGAAAGAATAAAACTTCCAAGTTCAGTAGACATCCTGTTGTCAAGGGTTTACATGGTCAATTTACTTACCCCCTTTATGGGACATTCCAAGGGAAAGTTGCTGTTGCGTCTTATTTCGGTCAGAATATTTCTGAGCAAAGGAACTCGCTGCAAGCTAGCCATTATGTCACAAGTATTCATCTTAACATCAATGAATTTCACAATACGACTACTTTTAGCTAAATTATAGTACAGCATCATTGCAATTTGGGCATTGGAGTTCAATTGACGATTTAATTCAAACCAGGCATTTGAACTGTAGCGATTCGTGCTAAGCTTATGGATTTTGCATTCGCACGTCTTCACAACTTCAGCGGTGCGATTACAACGAACATTATACAATTCCAGATTGAAGGGTCTTTTTGCGCACTATATGCATAAAAAACCAGAAAATTCTAATAAATGACAAAAAGAACAATAAAAATAACTCACCGAAACGGTATGCAATGAGACCACAATTACTATAGCGAAAAATAGTTTATACATCATTTTGCGTGGGAAATACTATGGGATATGTTTCTGTTGGCTGTAAAAATCATTAGAGCAAGTTTAAAATATTGATAAACGAATTTGTTGTATTAACTTTTGTACTTAGCCACGGATGAGTGGAAATCATTTACTATTTATAGATCATACCAGTGCGGTGGTAGCGGGGTTGGTTCCCCCTAAACGCTTTGGTCTATTGCTAATGAGATTGATTAGGTTAGGTTAAGTTGAAAAGAGAGTGTGAATATTAATTCATTCCATACCACTATGGAAATACACCTAAGCCAATATTGAGCTTGTTGTGCGCTCTAAAAACTAAGTATCGTTGTCTGTTAGCCGCGAAAGCCGGGCAATATCATAGGAAAGGCTCCAACGTTTCATGAGTGACCTCTTAGTCCTATGTGAGTTTGACCAAGGCATCCACTATAAACTAACCTATGTAAATAAGGTACTCAACAAGTCAAATCGGAAGATTGGTTGCCCAAAAAGTAATTGCGGATTTTTCATAAAGTCGGCGTTGACAAATTTTTTCAATGGCTTGTAACTCAGTAATTGCATTCTTTCGTCTGTCAGTTATCAGCTGTTACTTTTAGCTTGCTTTAGAAAAAAAGGGGCGAAATTTTGTTTACATTTGTTTGTTTGGCGTCAATTTAAATATGAAGCCCACAAAGGAGCATTTTGGTCATATTTTACTTTATTATTTCCGTAAAGGAAAAAACGCGGAGCAGGTTGCTAAAAAGTTACGAGATGTGTATGGTGATAAAGCCTTAAAAGGAAGACAGTGTCAAAATTGGTTTCGCAAATTCCGTTCTGGAGATTTTTCACTTAAAGATGAGCCACGTTCAGGTCGGCCAAATGAAGTTGATGATGACCAAATCAAAGCATTAATCGAATTGGATCGTCATGTAACTGAGCGTGAGATAGGAGAGAAGTTAAATATACCAAAATCAACCGTTCATTATCACATAAAAAGTCTTGGACTGGTGAAAAAGCTTGATATTTGAGAAGCGACCAGAATTGGTCAATCGTAAAGGTGTCATATTCCACCAGGACAAGGCTAGACCGCACACATCTTTGGTCACTCGCCAAAAACTGAGTGAGTTTGGCTGGGAACTTTTGATGCATCCACCATATAGCCCTGACCTTGCACCATCAGATAGCATTTATTTCGATCTTTGCAGAACTCCTTAAATGGTAAAACTTTCGGCAATGATGAGGCTATAAAATCGCACTTGGTTCAGTTTTTTGCAGATAAAGGCCAGAAGTTCTATGAGCGTGGAATACTAAATTTGCCAGGAAAATGGCCAAAGGTTATCGAACAAAATGGCAATTATATATTTGATTAAAGTTCAATCTAAGCTTTATTAAAAATGCATTTACTTTCTTTTAAAAAATCCGCAATTACTTTTTGGGCAACCAATACTAACAGGGGTCTGTGGACCAATTGGTACCTTCCTATCCATAGGTTTTGGAAGTTATAACACAATGTCACATGCAAAATTCCCAATTATTACTGAATAAATGATTGTTCTTTATTGGTGTTCATAAAGTAAAATCGGACTATCGATTTGAATGAAACCCACATACATATATGCATTTGGTATACGGACCATAACATAATTCTCAACAAAGTTTACTATTAATCTGCACAATTTTTTAGGATTGGATGAAGTAGCCCAGTTAACACTTAAAGGCAATAGTTACTACAATTTTCAATCGATTTGGACGATTGTTAGGATAGGTTAAGTTTAAGTGGCAGTCTGCCATCAGACTCCCTTAGACATTTGAGTTCATTATGGTACCTTAGGAACAGGAAAAGAGAGATGCCTTTTAGTTCCTACCGTTGGATCATCCGGATTGTTTAAAAAAGCTCAATTCGCCACACCCGCTTAATCAGACAAGTTCCAAAAGAAATGTGAACCCAAAGTAGAACTCCTTCTGACGACCAGTGCGGGACAAACACACAGAAGATGTTCCGCAGTCTCTGCTTTCTCGACGTCCTCACAGTAGATCTGGCATAATATCGACGGTACTATCGATATTTAATTTTTATACCCGCCACCATAGGATGGGGATATATTAATTTCGTCATTCTGTTTCTAACATATTGAAATATGCGTCTGAGACCCCATAAAGTATATAAATTCTTGATCGTCATGTCTTTTTAAGTCGATCTAGCCATGTCAGTCCGTCTGTCCGTCCGTTTGTCGAAAGCACGCTAACTTTCGAAGGAGTAAAGCTAGCCGCTTGAAATTTTGCATAAATACTTTCTATTAGTGTAGGTTGGTTGAGATTGTACATGGGCCAAATCGATTCATGTTTTGATATAGCTGCCATAAAACTGATCTTGGATCTTGACTTCTTGAGCCTCTAGAGGGCGCAATTCTTATCCGATTTGACTGAAATTTTGCACGTAGTGTTTTGGTCTTTGTTAAGTATGATACGAATCGGTTCATAACCAGATATAGCTGTCGTATAAACCGATTTTGGATCTTGACTTCCTGAGCCTCTAGAGGGCGCAATTCCCATTCGATTTGGCTGAAATTTTGACTGAGGTGTTTTGTTATGACTTTCAACAAATGTGCAAAGAATAGTTCAAATCGGTCTATAACCTGATACAGCTGCCATATAAACCGATATGGGTTCTTGACTACTTGGGCCTCTATAGGGAGCAATTCCTATCCGATTTGGCTGAAATTTTGCATAAGGTGTTTTGTTATGACTTCCAATGACTGTGCTCAGAATAGTTCAAATCGGTTAATAACCTGATACAGCTGCCATATAAACCGATCTGGGGTCTTGACTTCTTGAGCCACTAGAGGGCGCAATTATTATCCGATTAAGCTGAAATTTTGTACAACGGCTTTTCTTATGACCTTTAACATACGAAAATGGCTTGAATCGGTTTATAGCCTAATGCAGCTCCCCTATAAACCGATCTCCCTATTTTACTTCTTCAGCCCATAAAGTGCGCAATTCATACTAGATTTGGCTGAAATTTTGCACAATGACTTCTGCTATGGTCTTCAATACTCAGTTCAATTATGGTCCGAAATGAACCATAACTTGATATTGTTCCAATAACATAGCAATTCTTTTCTTTTATCCTTTGTTTGCCTAAAAAGAGATACCGTGGCATGAGCTCGACAAATGCGATACATGGTGGAGGGTATATAAGATTCGGCCCGGCCGAACTCACTTGTTATACCCTCCACCATAGGATGGGGGCATACTAATTTCGACATTCTCTTTGTAACTACTCGAATTATTCGTCTGAGACCCCATAAAGTATATATATTCTTGATCGTTGCGACATTTTATGTCGACCTAGCCATGTCCGTCCGTCTGTCCGTCCGTCCGTCTGTCCGTCCGTCTGTCCGTCCGTCTGTCCGTCCGTACGTCCGTCTGTCTGTCGAAAGCACGCTAACTTCCGAAGGAGTAAAGCTAGCCGCTTGAAATTTTGCATAAATACTTTCTATTAGTGTAGGTTGGTTGAGATTGTACATGGGCCAAATCGATCCATGTTTTGATATAGCTGCCATAAAACTGATCTTGGATCTTGACTTCTTGAGCCTCTAGAGGGCGTAATTCTTATCCGATTGAAATGAAATTTTGCACGACGTGTTTTGTAATGATATTCAATAATTCAATGTGCCAAGTATGGTTCAAATCGGTACATAACCTGATATAGCTGTCATATAAACTGATATTGGGGTTTGACTTCTTGAGCCTCTAGAGTGCGCAATTCTTATCCGATTGGGAAAAAATTTTGCGCGACGTGTTTTGTTATGATATTCAAAAACTGTGCCTAGTATGGTTCAAATCGGTACTTAGCTGTCATATATGATATTCAATAACTGTGCCTAGTAAGGTTCAAATCGGTATATAGCTGTCATATAAACCGATCTTGGGTCTTGACTTCTTGAGCCTCTAGAGGGCGCAATTCTTATGCGATTGGAATGAAATTTTGCACGACGTGTTTTGTTATGATATCCAACAACTGTGAAAAGTATGGTTCAAATCGGTTCATTACCTGATATAGCTGTCATATAAACAAATCAGGGGACTTGACTTCTTGAGCTTCTAGAGGGCGCATTTCCTATCCGATTTGGCTGAAATTTTGCAAGACGTATTTTATTCTTACTTTCAAGAACTGTGTCAAATAAGGTTCAAATCGGTTCATAACCTGATATAGCTGCCATATAAACCGATCTGGGAATTATTATCCTATTTGCCTGAAATTTTGTACGACGGATCTTCTCATGACCATCAACATTCGTGTTTATTATGGTCTGAATCGGTCTGTAGCCTGATACAGCTCCCATATAAATCGATCTCTCTATTTACTTCTTGAGCCCCCAAAGGGCGCAATTCTTATACGAATTGGCTGACATTTCACACAGGTCTCCAACATAGAATTTAATTGTGGTCCAAACCGGCCCATATCTTGATATCGTTCTAATAGCAGAGCAAATCTTTTCTTATATTCTTTTTTGCCTAAGAAGAGATGCCGGGAAAACAACTCGACAAATGCGATCGATCCATGGTGGAGGGTATATAAGATTCGGGCCGGCCGAACTTAGCACGTTTTTACTTGTTTTCACTGTTCACGCCAAAGCAATAACTTTTTCAAAAGCTTTCAGTTCTTCTTGATTTTAATATTTCTCACATCATACGTTGGCCAATAATAAACTCTTTTTTCTTTATACATGTTTTATTTTTGTTTAATGCGTATACTTTTACAACGGCAAATTGAAACTGAAGAAAATACATTTTTTGCAATGTCTATGCCATATGCTATGTGGTGTATTAAATACAAGAACAAAAATTATCATAAATGCTTAGACGGCTCGATATGGATTGTATGATCGCGTCACGTTGTTGTATGGCGATAATAGGTGGTGTTTCGTCTTGAATTTTAATGTCAAAGCCTTAACTAGGAAATTGTAATAAACATAGAGGTTGTTGGAAAATCATGTTTTTGGTGACAAGTTGGGCGATGAATATTCATTGAAAATAACGGAGGAAGGACAAAAAAATATAAAAAAAAATGGAAACTAGCTCTTGGACCAATTATTGGTGCGGCAACGCACATAACGAAGCGAATATTATAGTGAATATAATGCTCTTCCAAATAAACATAGCTCAAACTACCATATCTTAAACTGCGGCCTTTAGTAAAATCCTAAATGTCACCATTTAAGATTTTGCCAAAGCAAAAATAATTTTGTTTTTAAACCGTTTACAAACTCAATTATTTTTTATTCCTGGGGCGGAACATGGCCTGTCAATTAAAATATAATTGGACGAGGGGATTTAAAATTTCGATGAGCATTTCATTTCAATGTTAATTGACATGCTCCAATGTGGGTGTATTTGTCTTCAGAACAATGTGTGTGTACAATTATGTACGTATATGTAAATGCAAATATGTTTGTACTCGTATGTAATCCTGAAAATATTTTGAAATAAATAATAAGATTAAATATTTATGTTTTTATAAATGACTTCTATGATATAGGCTTTGCAGTAACCAAGGCAGAACAAGGCTTATGAAAGTCTATAGAAAAATAGAAAAACATATCAGACAGGTGGAACATCATGGATGTGTGTTACAGTAACAAAGAAGTGGAAGTAACACCCTAGAGGCGGTACATAGCTATTGAAGAAGTTGACCTATAAAATGTGTAGAGCCAAATTTGGACAATGGTTTCGATTGCTCACTACCAAGGATACCAATGGATCGCATTTGTCGAGTTCTTTCCCGTCATCTCTTTTTAGACAAACAAAGGATAAAAGAAAAGAATTGCTATGCCATTGGAACAATATCAAGTTACGGTTCATTTCGCACCATAATTGAACTGAATATTAGAGACCATAGTAGAAGTCATTGCCTAAAATTTCAGCCAAATCTAGTAAGAATTGCGCACTTTAGGGGCTGAAGAAGTAGAATAGGGAGATCGGTTTATAGGGGAGCTGCATTCGGCTACAAACCGATTCATGCCATTTTCGATACGTATATTAAAGGTCACAAGAGAAGCCGTTGCACAAAATTTCAGCTAAATCAAGAAGTCAAGACCCCAGATCAGTTTATATGGAAGCTATATCAGGTTATGGACCGACTTAAACTATTCTTAGCACAGTTGGTAACAGTCATAACAAAATACCTCATGCAAAATTTCAGCCAAATCCGATAATAATTGCGTCCTTTAGAGGCTCAAGAAGTCAAGATTCAAAATCGGTTTATATGGCAGCTATATCAGGTTATGGACCGATTTGAACTATTCTTAATACAGTTGTTGGAAGTCATAATAAAACACCTCATGCAAAATTTCAGCCAAATCGGATAAGAATTGCGCCCTCTAGCGGCTCAAGAAGTCAAGATCCCAGATCGGTTTATATGAAAGCTATATCAGGTTATAACAAAACACGTCATGCAATATTTAATCAAAATCGGATAGTAATTGCTCCCTGTAGAGGCTCAAGAAGTCAAGATCCCAGATCGGATTATATGGCAGCTATATCAGGTTATGGACCGATTTGAACCATATTCAGTACAGTTCTTGGAAGTCATAATAAAACACCTCATGAAAAATTTCAACCAAATCGGATAATAATTGTGCCCTCTAGCGGCTAAAAAAGTCAAGATCCCAGATCGGTTTATATGGCAGCTATATCAAAACGTGGACCGATATAGTCCATTTACAATCCCAACCGACCTACACTAATAAGAAGTATTTGTGCAAAATTTAAAGCGGCTAGTTTTACTCCTTCGAAAGTTAGCGTGCTTTCGACAGGCAGACGGACGGACATGGCTAGATCGACATAAAATGTTACGACGATCAGGAGTATACGGGGTCTCAGACGGATATTTCGAGGAGTTAAAAACAGAATGACGAAATTAGTATCCCTCATCCTATGGTGGAGGGTATAAAAATAAACAAATGAGTACCAACATTCATCAACTTAATGCAGTAAAATGTTTCCAAAGACTGGTTTTAAATGTTGCCGAGTTACTGAGTAATTGCAGATCGTTAGGAAGTGAGTTCCAGAGACGTACAGTGAATATGAACACAAGTCATTCAGAAACAAGCCTCCGATGAATTTTGTCAATGATTTTTATACCCTCCATCATAGGATGGGGGTATACTAATTTCGTCATTCTGTTTGTAACTACTCGAAATATTCGTCTGAGACCACATAGATTATATATATTCTTGATCGTCGCGAAATTTTAGGTTGATTTAGCCATGTCCGTCCGTCCGTCTGTCGAAAGCACACTAAGTTCTAAAGGAGTAAGGCTATTTTGCACAGATACTTCTTATTAGTGTAGGTCGGTTGGTACTGTAAATGAGCCATATCAGTCCATGTTTTGATATAGCTGCCATATAAACCGATCTTGGGTCTTGACTTCTTGAGCCTCTAGAGTGCGCAATTCTTATCCGATTGAGATGAAATTTTGCACGACGTGTTTTCTTATGATATCCAACAATTGTGCCAAATAAGTTTCAAATCGGTTCATAACCTGATATAGCTGCCATATAAACTGATCTTGGGTCTTGATTTCTGGAGCATCTAGAGGGCGCAATTCTTATCCGATTTGAATGAATTTTTGCGCCCAGTATTTTGTTATGATATCCAACAACTGTGCTTAGTATGGTTCAAATCGGTTCATAACCTGATATAGCTGTCATATTGATAGATCTGGGGACTTGACTTCTTGAGCTTCTAGAGGGCGCAATTCCTATCCGATTTGACTGAAATTTTGCATGACGCATTATATTATGACTTTCAACAATTGTGCCAAATAAGTTTCAAATCGGTTCACAACCTGATATAGCTGCCATATAAACCGATCTGGGATCTTCAATTATCCGATTTGCCCGAAGGATCCTCTCATGACCATCAACATTCGTTTATTTTATGGCCTGAATCGGTTTATAATCTTATGCAGCTCCCATATAAATCGATTTCTCTATTTTACTTCTTGATGCCCCAAAGGGCGCAATTCTTATTCGAATTGGCTGACAATACACAGGTCTCCAATATATAATCGAAATGTGGTCCGAACCGGACCATATCTTGATATCGCTCTAATGGCAGAGCAAATCTTTTCTTTTATCCTTGTTTTGCCTAAGAAGAGATGCCGGGAAAAGAACTCGACAAATGCGATCCGTGGTGGGGGTATATAAGATTCGGCCCAGCCGAACTTAGCACGCTTTTACTTGTTTTATCTCTATTAGGCAAAATAATTTGTTCTCTGTTTGATTGGCTGGGCTGTTTTAAACAGCCTACGGTGAAATTTTTAAACACAATATATTCTTAAAATGTCTTTACACATACATTCAATGTTAATCAAAGTACCTCACTTCAAAGGATCAAAAGTTGTGAGGCTCTACTTATATGCCGTTTCAACCATTGTACGACATTTCGGAGGGAGCCCCCGCATTCACTGTGGAGGCTAGAGAGTTTATTCATTGAGCTAAACTAGAATAGGACAGCAAATCTGATTTTTTTACTCCTCCTGTCATCAAAAAGACATTATAAACATACACAACGGCTTAAATGTTGGTGAATACATAAATCCAAGTTTTATTTTATTATGTTTGGCTAACCGACGATTTCCTTTATTTGATATATCCGTTCTGGAGACATTTATCGCATGTACATACATATGTGACTGAACAAATGCATGTATGTGAAAGTGTGAATATGTAATATGCATGCATATGCAATTTAAGAGTGCAATATTGACATTTGGGTTTACAAATGGAATTTGTTATTCAAAATCCATATTTGATTTAGAACATATGCAATGAAATGAAAGGATGAATAGGCGTAGCTTTTAAAAGGCTTACTTACTTGCCCATTGTGTGCATGATGGCCTTCGAACATGAAAAGACAAACAAGCATATGATTTATTCATAATTTTGTTTGTAATTTCCATTGCTCAAGTGCAAATGGGATTTTTCACTTTCAATTCAATTGCATGACATTTTCTATATTCAAGGATATGTCATCAACTTTGCTATGTATTAATATGGGTAACAATATACTGGCCGGCCGATACGGGATAACTATGAGCATCACACAGGCTGGAACTTTGAGCTCCGACTTGTGTGGTGCCCATCGTTATCACGGGAAGCTTAGCTGAAAGCTACCGGACGCGTCCACAGGTTGCGGATGGTGGAAAGTTCCGTTTTTATGCGGAGTAGCTGCAAATGCGGCAGCGGGGAGTCATCGATTTTCGAGAGGAAAGTCTAAGTGAGGAGTCAGGTGGCACTGGCTCTTTATTAAATACTGAGTGCCAATGATACTCTAGATGACAAGGTGAGTTATTTTCGCCTTCAAATAACCAATGGCCAAAATCAGCGTCTGTTCCGAGGTATTCGGCGGCTGGCGGCGAGCGTCGGATCTTGGAGCAAGCGGCTCGCCGCAACATGGGATACATGTGCAATCCCACAAAACCCATGCGGTGGGGGTGCTGGGCCAGTATCGCGCCCCGGAAAATCTATGAGAACTACTATGAGAAACAAAGGAATAGTAAAAACGGACCCCCCCCCCAACGTTGACGACCCACGCAAACGAAAAAAGGACCATGATTTGCAAATCTGCATCTGGAATGTCCGCACTCTTTTTATAGAGAAGGTGCAGTATACGTGCTGGTGGATGTATTAGAGAAGTACAAGGCAGATATTACCGACATACAGGAAGTGCGATGGACTGGGAATTACGTCAATACAACACCAAACGGTGACGAACTATACTATAGCTGCCATAACACAAGGCATGAATTTGGCTGTGGATTTGTGGTTAGTCGGAAACTGAAACACTTTGTCTCCAGCTTTACTCCGGTGGATGAAAGGCTAGTCATAATCCGCATAAAAGCCGAATTTATCAACATCAACCTTATTTGTGCCCATGCCCCGACGGAAGACAAAGACAAGCAGACCAACGATATTTTCTACCAGCGCCTAGAGAGAGAATATGACCGCTGTCCCGCCCATGATATTAAAATCGTTCTGGGAGATCTTAATGTGAAGATAGGGAAGGAAGTTATTTTTGGTCCAACAGTCGGAAAGTTTAGCCTCCACGAGATAACGTCCAGTAATGGGTTGAGGCTAATATATTTCGCCGCGGAAAAAAACATGGTAGTTGGTAGCACCAGATTTCAACATAAAAATATTCACCATGCCACATGGCTGTCACCCGATCAAAACACGAGGAACCAAATTGTTCACGTTGTGATAGATGGAAGGCATTCATCCAGCGTGTTAGATGTACGATCGATCCGTGGAGCGAATATAGATTGGGATCATTACCTTGTTGCAGCATAGGTTCGCACCCGTTTGAACATGGCGAGGAAAGTACGATCTGACACTGCACGGAAGCTGGACACTTAAAAGCTGCAAACACAACAAATGGCAGCGGCATACTCCACTCGACTGAACCAACTGTTGGAAGAAGCACTCCTTGTTCCGATGATATAATGGCGCAGTGGCAAACTATTGCCCACTCCATGGAAAATGCCGCGAAATCCGTACTTGAATCCGTACCGTACCGGAAGCCTCCGCCAAGAAACCCATGGTACGACCAAGAGTGTCGAGATGCTACTGAGCCAAGAATACGGCATATAAAGCAACCCTGCAATCAGTAGCAGGGCGCCAGATGAAGGAGAGGTATCGGGAGAAAACGAGAGAGGAGAAACATCTATTCCGCAGAAAGAAAAAGACGTGAGTGTGAGCGAATTGAGTACGAATGTACAGGAGTCAGAATGAAGTCCGGAAATTCTACCAAAGAATTAAACATCAAACCGATGGCTTTGGTGCAGGCACATCTTCCTGCAGTGACAAAGAAGGAAATCTGGTAACTGACACAGATAACATGCTGAGGATATGGAATGAACATTTTATCCAACTGCTAGTGTCCGACGTTGGCGGCGAAGAGAATACCGCAGAACCAATCCCTGATGATGGTATAGAATGTTAACCTCCTATTCCGAATGGGGTCCAAGTAGCAGTGACCCGACTAAAGAACAATAAGGCAGCAGGAGTCGACGGGTTACCCGCTGAACTATTTAAGACCGGAGGCGACACGCTGATAAGGCGTATGCATCAGCTTATCTGCGCAATATGGATAGAAGAACGCATACCCGATGATTGGAACCTCAGCATACTATGTCCTGTACACAAGAAAGGAGACAAGACGTAATGTGCCAACTACAGAGGAATAAGTCTCCTCCCCATCGCATACATGGTACTCTCGAGCGTATTGTGTGAAAGATTAAAACCTACAGTCAATGAGATAATAGGGTCCTATCAATGCGGCTTTAGACCTGGTAAATCCACCCTTGACCAGATATTCACGCTGTGCCAAATCCTGGAAAAGACCCTAGAATGACAAATCAACACCTACCATCTCTTTGATGACTACAAAGCCGCCTTCGATACTCCTTTACGTTCAAAGGTATTTCAAGCCATGTCTGAGTTTGGTATCCCTGCAAAATTAATAGGACTCTGCAGGATGCCACTTGCTGATACGCGTTCCTCAGTAAGAATAGGAAAGAATCTCTCCAAACCATTTAATACCAAACGAGGTTTCAGGCAAGGAGACAGCATATCATGTGATCTCTTTAATATCATGCTGGAGAAGATTATACAAGATGCAAATGTGAATAGATATGGCGCACTAATCGCAAGAGAACACATGCATACGAACGGTTCGGGCGAAGTAAGAATTCTCTCTATAATGCATTGTGCGGTCCGCTGGCCAATCAATTACATACGGGTGTGAGTTCCTGGAATGTCTTGTATCCCTGACATATATCCTAACAACGGGAATATCAGACGAACACACACCATGAAAGTGCCGATAGAACAGCGCCAAACAACCCACATTGCGACGATGATGAAGGGAGGCAATAGAGTTGGATACCCCACTGTACCCAATCAACGCCATCGCTCTCTTCCATACACGGTCCAGTAGCTCCAGGGATGATTTTGAAGCTCCAGCCCATACATGTGAGTTGTACTCCATTCTCGGCCTTATGAAAGTGGTGTAGATGTTAAGAAGATCAGACGGAGTGAAGTAATTCTTACACCATTTAAGGAAGCCTAAACACTTGAATGCTTCTTTCGACACTTCAAATACAGGTTCAGCCCAACGGGCATCACTTTGTATTTTCATACCCAGAACATCAAGAGATTCTGATTGCTCAACATCCACACCGTTGATAGACAAAGATGATCGTAATGGGTCAGCGAGTCGTTTATGTGACAACAAGCAGCACTGAATCTTTCGTGCATTAAAATCTACTCGATTCATGGTTACATAATGGACGACGGAATTGTGGGCTCGTCAATGGTATAGCCACATTCTCATTCACAACATTTCTTGTTTTGACTGACTAAAGAGCAGTCAGCATGTTTGGCGACGCGTTCGAGTGCGGATGCGCATAAACTTGGCAAATGATAATTTTTAAAGCGAGGCCTTAGGAACAAGAAGGAAAAGAGTGCCGAATCTTTGGAACCCACCACCATGGATTCTGCTAAAAATTAATACAAACTACATTTAGTTGAAGGCATAATTTTATTCTACATACCACACTTCTGTCAAACCTGCAAAAATTAAAGCTTCTAGGAACCGAACAAGTCTAATCGAGAGACCGGTTTATATGGGATCTATACCAAGTTATAGACTGATTTGGACCATACTTGGCACAGTTGTTGGAAGTCGTCACCGAACACCACATGCAAAAGTTCAGCCAAATCGGACAAAAATTGCGGCTAGTAAGGGTTCAATGGGGTCCATATCAGGTTATAAACCGATTTAAACCGTGCTTGACACAGTTGTTGGAAATCATAAGAGAACACTATATGCAAAATTTTCCAGGAGCTCAAGTATTCAAATCGGGAGATGGGTTTATATGGGAGTTATATCAGGTTATAGACCGATTTGGACCGTATTTAGCACAGTTGTTGGAAGTCACAAGGAAATACTACATGCAAAATTTCGGCCAAATGGCACGAAATTTCTGGCTTCCAGGGGCTCAAGAAGTCAAATCGGGAGATCGGTTTGTATGGGAGCTGTATCTAAATCTAAACCGATATTGCCCATTTACAATCCCCAATGACCTACATCGATGCTAAATATCTGTGCAAAATTTCAAGCTGCTTGCTTTGCGCGTTCGACCTCTATCGAGATTTCGACAGACGGATCGACTTAAATTGACATGGCGATCAAGATTATATATACTTAGTGGGGTCTCAGACGCATATTTCGAGGTATTTCAAGCAGAATGACGAAATTAGTATAAACAAGTAAAAGCGTGCAAAATTCGGCCGGGCCGAATCTTATATACCCTCCACCATGGATCGCTTTTGTCGAGTTCTATTCCCGGCTTCTCTTCTTAGGCAAAAAAAAAAGGATAAAAGAATAGATTTGCTCTGCTCTTGGAGCGATATCAAGATATGGTCCGGTTCGGACCACAAATAAATTATAAGTTCGAGACCTGTGTAAAATGTCAGCCAATTCGAATAAGAATTGTGACCTTTGGGGGCTCAAGAAGTACAATAGAGAGATCGATTTATATGGGAGCCGTATCAGGCTATAGACCTATTCAGACCATAATAAACACGTATATTGATGGTCATGAGAGGATCCGTCGTACAAAATTTCGTGCAAATCGTATAATAATTGCGACCTCCAAAGGCTCAAGAAGTCAAGATCCCAGATCGGTTTATATGGTAGCTATATCAGGTTATGAACCGATTTGAACCTTATTTGGCACAGTTGTTGAAAGTCATAATAAAATGCGTCATGCTAAATTTAAGCCAAATAGGAAAGGAATTGCGCCCTCTAGAAGCTCAAGATGTCAAGTCCCCAGATCGGTTTATATGACAGCTATATCATGTTATTAAGCGATTTTAGCCTTATTTAGCATACTTGTTGTCATGCTAAATTTCAGCCAAATCGTATAAGAATTGCGCCCTCTGGTGGCTCAAGAAGTCAAAATTCAAAATCGGTTTATATGGCAGCTATATCAGGTTATTGATCGATTTGAACCTAATTTTGCACAGTTGTTGGAAGTAATAACAAAACACGTCGCGCAAACTTTCATTCCAATCGGATAAGAATTGCGCCCTGTAGAGGTTCAAGAAGTCAAGACCCAAGATCAGTTTATATGGCAGCTATATCAGGTTATGAACCGATTTGAACCATACTTGACACAATTGTTGGACATCATAACAAAACACGTCCTGCAAAATTTAATTCCAATCGCATAAGAATTGCATCCTCTAGAGGGTCAAGAAGTCAAGACCCAAGATCATTTTATATGGCAGCTACAATATATTAGGTTATGGACCGATTTGAACCATACTTGGCACAGTTGTTGGATATCATACATCGTGCAAAATTTCATTTTAATCGGATAAGAATTGCGCCCTCTAGAGGCTCAGAAGCCAAATCCAAAATCGGTTTGTATGGCAGCTATATCAAAACATGGACCGATATGGCCCATTTATAATCCCACCTACACCTACCTCCACTAATAAGAAGTAAAATTTCAAACGGCTAGCCTTACTCCTTTGAAAGTTAGCGTGCTTTCGACAGACAGACGGACAGACGGCCTTGGTCGACATAAAATGTCAACGACGATCAAGAATATATATACTTTATGGGGTCTCAGACGAATATTTCGAATAGTTACAAACAGAATGACGAAATTAATACACCCCCATTCTATGGTGGAGGGTATAAGACTAATTTTCAGCGATGGTTATCCCCTTCAAATGCTGGCGACATATGTGAGTTACTATGCCATGTAGAAACTTCACCCCAAAGAGATGCCGCACTGCGGCACGCCGTTCGGACTCGGCTATAAAAAGAGGCCCCTTATCATTGAATCGGACAGCACTCATTGATGTGAGATATTGGCCCCTGTTCTTAAATGGAATGTTCATGGGCAAATTTGCATTTGCAATACTGTTTATGTGGATGCGTATCTGTTCGCAAATCGGTTATTGAAGCCCGTTCTTTGTTTAACTTCTTCAAGCTTCAACAAACCAATCATTTGCCAATATTGTGTCTTCAAAATAACCCACATCACATCAATGAACTAAGGTAATAATGGGTGAATTATAAGTAGAAATTTTTGTGGTGGGTACCTAGGGTTCGGCGTGGATGCACAGAGATCGTCTCACATTCTCAATATATATAAATAAATTGTATTAGATGTCGCTACATATAAGAGAATCGTTTAAGAGAGCTGATTTTCTGTTGCCCGATCTCATCAAGTATTTCTCTTCAAAGAGCATCATGTTCTCAACATTCGCAATCACAAACTGTCAATGTTTCATGCGAATTTAGTTCTCGATTAGCTCGCCATTAGCATGGAGGGAGTATTGATTTTGCGGTTTATTGTGGCCCTCACTCTGCTGCCGGTGTTTTCTAAGTGCCAAGTCATGGGAAGCTGCAATAATCAAACAATTAATGAATTTTGGCATGAGTCATTGCAGACATGTGGAATTGACATTGGCAGTGTATTCCAGGTCTATGACAAACTTCAGCAAAGTAAATCTAACACAGATCAATTTGGCAGACTGCTAACAATGGAAATTTCCAAAGACTTGAGCAAAGTTTTGATGCGCGAAATCTCGAACACCATAGCCAGTGGCATGTTGAGTCAGGCACCAAATTTAAATATCATTCAAGGAGATTTGTATAAAACCGACAAGGTTTTGGCACGAGCCGTTTGGGAAAATGCTTTAGAAGAACTTTTGGAGCGTGGCATTGAGATTCCCCACATCATGGGACAGATCCTCAGTTTAAAAAATGACAGACTCAAATTTGTCATTGTTGACTACTATTGGCGGCAATATGAAAAGCACTTTAAGCATAACTCCCAATTTGTGCCCACCATCACCTATGCCATTACCAATTTGCTGAGAGAAAATGCCAATCTCTCTACCCAACAAACGATTAAAGCCGACGTTATACTGAAGCAGTTGCCACAGCATTTGCTGGACATTTATCAATCGTGGGACCTTAATGTGTCCGTACATAACCAACAATTCAATGAATTCATGTTAGCCGATCAAAATAAGGGACCTACTCCACAAAAACGCCTTGTCTTCACTTTCACTCCCACTCCTCACTCATTGAAGATGAAGGGAAAATTTAAGTTACATTTCAGCGCAAGTGGCATGGTGGCTCTGGCTGTGCACACCAGTGCCGGCCAACGGTTCCTTAAATCCGATGAGGACAGTGTCTACTATTGTCCAGACTGTGATGAAAGCTCCCCAACTCAATGGTGGTATATCCTTTGGCCTCATGAGCATCTCCAGCATGGCGAAGAACAATATATTTACCTGCAGCATTCGGAGAACGGTAAATTGTTGTGTGCCGCCAGTCCATATGACAACAACCGCCGATGGGTACAAGTAATGGAAGCCAAGGATCATATGATGATACAATCTTGTAAATGGCAAATTGCAAAGTTGAGAAGATTACCCAGTAGTTTGAAGGCGCAGGGCAATCGAAACTAAAACAAATGCATTTTGTTCAGTCTAATTTAAATAAGAATTAGGAATAAGCTTAAGAATAATTTTTAATTATTTAATAACAACAAAAAATGTTTAAATATTTTAATTAAATGAATTTTGTACTTTAAATAGAAGTTATTTTCTTTGCAGTAAGTGGCAATTTGGGTTTAAGGGCAACTTTAGTCGAAAATTGGCCCATCCTAAGCGAAGTTTTCGGTAAAGGTATCGGCAACGGTTTGCAGCTCAAATGAAATTTTCTTTGCGTAACAGGAAAAAATAAATTGGGGCGCCCTGGTAGCCTATCAGGTTATAGACCAATTTAAACTGTATTTGCCACTTGGGGTTTAACAGAACACAATCTGCAAAATTTGAACCTAGTCGGACAAAAATTTCGGCTTCCAGGGGCTCAGGGGAAATCAAATCGGGAGATCGTTTTAAATGGGAGCTATATCAGGTTATATACGGATTTGGACAGTACTTAGAACAATTGTTGGAAGTCATAACAAAACACTGCATGCAAAATTTCGGACAAAAATAAAGTCTTTGTAAATTGTAGATCAACAAATGCCTTAGCAAATTGCAGAATACAAAGGTCTCGGTTAAAATTCCAAAAAAAAAAAAAAAAAAAATAATAATAAGTGTCGAATATCTCCGATACGGGTGGAGAGACCTAAGGGATTTATAAGCACTATCCAGCCAAATAAGGTTGGAAATTGGGCCACAAACGAAGATTCGGCATCCCCAACAAATGTTTGAAATACCAAAATGACCAACTTTAGATGCCTGACAAAAGGCGCCCAAAACCCCAAGGGCCTTGAAATTGTACTATCTCGCTAACACCTCAGCTATAACCATTCCAAATTTCAAAGTAATATCTCTACCCGTTCTCACACTTTAAAGACTGACTTCTTGAGCCTCCATAGGACGCAATTCTTATAAGATTTTGCTGAAATTTTGTACAACGGCTTCCCCCATGACCTTCAATATACGTGTCAAAAATGGTCTGAATCGGTCTATAACTTAATACAGCTCCCCTTTTAAACGATCTCTCTATTTTACTTTTTGAACCCTTAAAGGGCGAAATTCTTATTCGATTTGGCAGAAATTTTACACAATGACTTCTACTATGGTCTCCAACATTCATTCCATTATGGTTCGAATCGGACCATAATTTGATAAAGCTCCAATAGCATAGCAATTCTTCTTTTATCATTTCCTTTCCTTTGTTTGCCTAAACAGAGGCACAGGAAAAAGAACTCGACAAATGCGATCCATGGTGGAGGGTATATAAGATTCGGCCCGGCCGAACTTAGTACGCTTTTACTTGTTCCAACATAGAATGGGGGTATACTAATTCGTCATTCTGTTTGTAACACCTCGAAATATACGTCTGAGGCCCCATAAAGTATATATATTCTTTATCGTCATGTCATTTTAAGTCGATCTAGCCATGTCTGTCCGTCTGTCCGTCAGTTCGTCTGTCCGTACATTCATCCGTCTGTCCGTACGTCCGTCCGTCTGTCTGTCGAAAGCACGTTAACTTTCTAAGGAGTAAAGCTAGC
This sequence comes from Stomoxys calcitrans, assembly GCF_963082655.1. Lineage (NCBI taxonomy): Eukaryota > Metazoa > Arthropoda > Insecta > Diptera > Muscidae > Stomoxys > Stomoxys calcitrans. The sequence goes on along the minus strand of NC_081556.1, from coordinate 84,869,350 downwards.
GTCTTGAAATTTTGCACAAATATTGTACTTTTCATTTGTGTAGGTCTGTTGGGATTGTAAATGGGCCATATCGGGCCATGTTTTGATATAGATGTCATATAAACCGATCATGGATCTTGACTTCTTCAGCTTCTAGTGGACGCAATTCTTATCCGATTGGAATGAAATTTTGCACGACGTGTTTCGCTATGACTTCCAACAACTGTGCCAAGTATGATTCAAATCGGTTGATAACCTGATATAACTGCCATATAAACAGATCTTGGGTCTTGACTTCCTGAGCCTCTAAAGGGCGCAATTCTCATACGATTTGGCTGAAATTCTGCCTGAGGTGTTTTGTTATGATTTCCAACAACTGTGCCAAGTATGGGTGAAATCGGTGCATAACCTGATATAGCTGTCATATAAACCGATCTTGGGTCTTGACTTCTTGAGCCACTAGAGGACACAATTCTTATACGATTTGGCTAAAATTTTGCACAAGGTGTTTTGTTGTGATATCCAACAACTGTGCCAAGTATGGGTAAAATCGATGCATAACCTGATATAGCTGTCATATAAACCGATCTGGGGTCTTGACTTCTTGAGCCTCTAGAGGGCGCAATTCTTATTCGATTTAAATGAAATTTTGCACGTAGTATTGATATCCAACAACTGTGCCAAGTATGGTTCAAATCGGTCAATAACCCGATATAGCTGCCATATAAACCGATCTGGGGTCTTGACTTCTTGAGGCAATAGAGCCGGCAATTCTCATCCGCTTTGGCTGTAATTTTGCACATAGTGTCTTGGTATCACTTCCAACAACTGTGTTCAGTACGGTTCAATTCGGTCCATTATCTGGTATAGCTGTCATATAAACCGATCTTGGATCTTGATTTCTCGAGCCTCTAGAAGGCGCAATTCTCATCCGATATGGAGGACATTTTGAATAACGGCTTCTATCATGACCTTTAACATACGTATCTTAATGATCTGATCGATCAATAGCTTGATACAGCACCCATATAAACCAATCTCTTGATTTTGCTTCTTGAGCCCCTACAAGGTTCATTCTTATCCGAGGGAACTGAAATATTACACTATGACTTCTACAATGTTCAGCATTCAGTTATGATCCGAATCGGACTATAACTTCAATAGCTCCAATAGCATAACAGTTTTTATTCAATATTCTTTATTTGCCCAAGAACAGATACCGCGCATAAAAGTCGACAAATGCGATCCATGGTGGAGGGCATATAAGATTCGGCCCGGCCGAACTTTACATGCTCTTACTTGGTTTTGTTAATTTATTCTATACTGCTTTAGTATGCATAGTAGTAAATATCATTTTTGCATCATTCACATACATTTATTTTACTTTAGAATAAAATATTTTCATTCCATCAATGAATTTTTACAGTTCATGTTTTCATTAAATGAATGAATTATTCATTTAATGAAAACATGAACTGTAAAAATTTACAGTAATTGAACATTTCATTGCATTAATGAAAAATTTCTTTGTATTTATGAAAATTTTCATTGAATTAATGAAAATACATTAATGAAACGCGTTCGTTGATGTGATGAATCATTTTCCTTTCAGTGTATGAAAACATTTTTGATCGTAGTCAAATTCTAAGGCTATCTAGTCATGTCTGTCTGGCAGTACGACTGTCAGTTCAAATCACCTTTAAGTCCTTATAAATGAAGATTTTAAACTGAAACTTTGCACATAACATTTGTTTTTGCCATTGGCGGTTTAAGTTCTTTACCATAAAACCATAAAAGGCACATTTAGTATTCGAAAGTTTGACCTATTCGAAATTAAGGCATTTTAGCCTATTTGAGTGAAGAAAAGCGTATGAATACCCAACGAATTGGAAACAAAGGCGCAGTTTTTTTTTTAGAAGATTTCACACATTTTTGAAATCAATTATTGTGTATTTACATGATAATATATGTATGGACAAATTTATTCTTGTTGTTTTTTTGCTTTGTTATTTGTTTATGGCTTTCGTGGTGGATATTTTTTGTGTGTTCCCCCAATGATATTAAATTAATGTTCCACTGAGAAAAGTACGCCATATCGATTTTACGAATTTTCGGCGCCAGCATTTCTCTACCAATGACAATTTCAATTTATTTGGCGCCGCCTAAGCTATACAGCGTTCTACAATTCGCCATTTTATGGAACAGGAAGACGTGTTTTTTTTCTCTTTTTGGCATAACCAACAAAAAGAGAAATAATCTGGAGAAAATTAAATGGTATCCATTTCATCTTTATTTTATGGCCTGGACGAACTTTGCTAACTTTAACGTTCGCGTTTCTTGGAAGTAGAATATGAAAACTTTTCACTTCAGCTAAATAGCTACAATTTTAGCGCGCAAATTTGTTAAGACAGCATCCGTTCTTTAAACTTTGCTACTTTCGAGGCCACATTAAAAACTCGGCTGTGTGGTGCAGCAGCAGCACCACCACCGCCACCACCATCATCGTGCCAGAGCCACTCGCTCGTATATTAAAAATTTATTATTTCCTTAAGAAAGGTTATTTTTTTTTTGGCTAGCAGCAAACTATCGAGAACTTTAAGTGCTTACCTTTCCTTCGTTGGCATCGCTAGCATGATAGCGTACTTCCAAGGAGCCTCCTAAGACAGCATACCAGAAGCGACCTTGTTCACCAGCACGAAAAACTACAAGACGGAATGTAAAAAAAAAAAACAGAAAGTAAGCGAAGAATGAATAAAAATATCGACAACAATAATATCAGCTAAAAAAGCCACCCACAAAATGAATTTTGTAATCTCCTGCTCAATAAAGCCATGTTTTTGGCAGTAATAATGGAATATGGTTGAGTAACAAACAGAATATCTAAAAACAAAAAGAAAAAGTACTACTTGATATGAAAAATATGAAAATATTCATAAAGCACCATTATATACAATACGAGAGCTGCTATACAAGTTCCTGGCCTACGTGAAACCAAGTGTTGCCAGGTGCAATCTGACATCTGTTGCCAGGTGTAATCTGACACAATCGTACTCAGAATGTTTTGAAGTACGACCATCATTAAGTTTGTATTAAGTATGGCCGTGCCGAACTTTGGATACCCACCATCATGGATTCATTAATCTTCCAATTTCATTCTAACTTCACTACCATAATAAAAGTTATATCCAAATAGGGGCTGGTCTGGGTCATATTTGATTCAAATCCCGATAACTCTTACGCAAGCCACAGACTCAGCGAAATCGGCCAAAAAATCTGCTTTTTATGGAACTTAGACTCTAAATTGGTGTATATGGCAGCAACATCTTAATAAAGTCTTATCTGGACCACTTGCTGGTTGGATGACGGGAGGCTTAAAAAAATCTCTCTGAGGGCTCAAATTTCTCTTAATAAAAATTGGTTTTCAAGAAGTGCTAATTTAAATTTCTTTTTGGACTCACCACCGAAGTTTGGGGTATATTTATTTTGTTATACCCAGCACCGAAGGATGGGGGTATATTCATTTTGTCTTTCCGTTTGCAACACATCGAAATATCCATTTCCGATCCTATAAAGTATATATATTCTTGATCAGCGTAAAAATCTAAGACGATCTAGACATGTCCATCCGTCTGTCTGTTGAAATCACGCTATAGTCTTTAAAAATAGAGATATTGAGCTGAAATATTGCACAGAATAATTTTTTGTCCATAAGCTGGTTAAGTTCGAAGATAGGCAACATCGGATTATATCTTGATATAGCCCCCATATAGACCGATCCGCCGATTTAGGCCCATAAAAGCCACATTTATTATCCGATATTGCTGAAACTTAGGATAGAGAGTTATGTTAGACCCTTCGGCATCCTTCTTAAATTTGGCCCACATCGGTCCAGATTTGGATACAGCTGCTATATGGACCGATCCTCCGATTTAGGGTCTTAGGCCCATTTAAGGCACATTTATTATCCGATTTTGCTGAAATTCGGGACAGTGAGATGTGTTGGGCCCCTCGACATTCTTATTCAATTTGGCCTAGATCGGTTCAGATTTGGATATAGCTGCCATATAGACCGATCCTCCGATTTAAGGTTTTGGGCCCATAAAAGGCGCATTTATTATCAGATTTTGCCAAAATTTTAGACGGTGAGTTGTGTTAAGCCACTAGACATCCTTCTTCAATTTGGTCCAGATTTGGATATAGCAGCTATATAGACCGGTTTTTGGGCCATAAAAGGCGAATTTAATGTCCGAGTTCGCCGAAATTTGCAACAGTGATTTGTGTTAGGCTCTTCGACATTTTTCTGTAACTTGGCTCAAATAGGTCCAGATTTGGGTATAGCTGCCATTTAGACTGATCTCTCGATTTGAGGTTTTGGGCCCATAAAAGGCGCATTTATTGACCGATGTCGCCGAAATTTAGGACAGAGAGTTGTGTTGGGCCTCTCGACATTCTTCTTCAATTTCGCCTAGATCGTTCCAGATTTGCATATAGCTGCCATATAGACCGATCTCTCGATTTGAGGTTTTGGGGCCATAAAAGGTACATTTATTGACTGATGTCGCCGAAATTTAGGACAGTGAGTTGTGTTGGGCCCTTCCACGTCCTTTTCCAATTTGGCCCAGATCGGTCCAGATTAGGATATAGCTGCCATATAGACCGATCTCTCGATTTGAGGTTTTGGGGCCATAAAAGGTAAATTTATTCACTGATGTCGCCGAAATTTAGGACAGTGAGTTGTGTTGGACCCTTCGAGGTCCTTCTTCAATTTGGCCCAGATGGGTCCAGATTAGGATATAGCTGCCATATAGACCGATCTCTCGATTTTAGGTTTTGGGCCCATAAAAGGCGCATTTAATGTCTGATTTCGCCGAAATTAGGGACAGTGCGTTGTGTTAGGCCCTTCGAAATATTTCTGCAACTTGGCCCAAATCGGTCCAGATTTGGTTATAAATAGCTGCCATGTAGACCGATATCTCGATTCAAAGTCTAGGCCCCATAAAAGGCGCATTTATAATCCGATTTCACTGAAATCTGAGACAGTGACTTTTGTTTGGCTTTTCGACATCCGTGTCGTATATGGTTCAGATCGGTTTATTTTTAGATATAGCTACTTAAAAGAACAATATTTTGTATACACAATTGAGCCATGACTTGTACTTATTAGTATTTGCTCCAATTCGGAACATATTTCGATAAAGCTGCTATGGGGCATAAGGTATAAATTTTTCACCGGATTTTGACGAAAGGTGGTTTACATATATACCCGAGGTGGTGGGTATCCAAAGTTCGGCCCTGTCGAACTTAACGCCTTTTTACTTGTTATCATTTAAAGCGCGCACCTATGTCTGTGGGTGTAATCCATAGCGTCATGGGGTGCAATATACCCACCACCGTAGGATAGGGGGTATATTCATTTAGTGATTAGGTTTGCAACACATCAAAATATCGTCGTCGTAAAATTCTAAGACGATTTAACGATGTCCGTGTGTCTGTCCGTCCGTCTGTTGTAATCACTCTACAGCCTTCAAAAATTGAGATATTGAGCTGACACAGATACGTCTTTTTGATACACGCTGGTCAAGTTCTTGAACGGGCCAAATCGGACCATATTTGGATATAATGTAGCTGCTATTTAGGCCGATTTTCCTATAAAGGGTCTAATGCCCATAAAAACTTAATTTTTCATCCGATTTTGCTGAAATTGCAAATACTGAGTAATTTTAGTCCTCCCGACATCTGACTCAAATTGAGATATTGAGCTGACACAGATACGTCTTTTTGATACACGCTGGTCAAGTTCTTGAACGGGCCAAATCGGACCATATTTGGATATATTGTAGCTGCTATTTAGGCCGATTTTCCTATAAAGGGTCTAATGCCAATAAAAACTTAATTTTTCATCCGATTTTGTTGAAATTGCAAATACTGAGTAATTTTAGTCCTCCCGACATCTGACTCAAATATGGTTCAGATCGGACTATATTTAGATATAGCTGCCATATAGACCGATCTGCCGATTGAGGGTCTGAAGCCCATAAAAGATTTACTTATTGCCCAATTTCGCTGAAATTTAAAAAAGTGGGTTAATTTAAGCCTCTCGACAACTGAACTAAGTATGGTTCAGATCGGACTATATTTAGATATAGCTGTCGTATATACCGATCTCCCGATAATGGGTCTGAATTCCATAAAAGTCATATTTATTACCCGATTTCGCTGAAATTTAAAACAGTGAATAGTTTTATGCCTACCAACATCTGACCCAAATATGGTTCAGGTCGGACTATATTTAGATATAGCTGCCATACAGACCGTTCTGCCGATAAAGGGCCTGAAGCCCATAAAAGCATTATTTGTTAAACCGATTTCGCTGAAATTTGAAACAGTGAGTAGCTTCAGGCCTCCCAACATAGGACCCAAATTTGGTTCAGATCGGACTTTATATGGATATAGCTGCCATATAGACCGATCTCCCGATAATGGGTCTGAAGCCCATAAAAGTCCTATTTATTACCCGATTTCGCTGAAATTTAAAAAAGTGAATAGTTCTATGCCTACCAACATCTGACCCAAATATGGTTCAGGTCGGACTATATTTAGATATAGTTGCCATACAGACTGTTCTGCCGATAAAGGGCCTAAAGCCTTTAAAAGCTTCATTTATTGCCCAAATTTCGCTGAAATTTGAAATGTGGGTTATTTTAAGCCTCCCGTAATCTCACCCAAATATAGTTCAGATCGAACTACATTCAGATATAGCTGCCATATAGACAGATCTCCCGATAAAGGGTCTGAAGCCCATAAAAGCCCTATTTATTACTCGATTTAGCTGAAATTTTAAACAGTGGGTAGTTTTTGTCGGTCTCCCGACATCCGCCTCAAATATGGTTTGGATCGGACTATATTTAGATATAGCTGCCATATAGCCCGATCTCCCGATAAAGGGTCTGAAGCCCATAAATCATTATTTTTTATCCAATTTCACTGAGATTTGAAACAGTGAGTAGTTTTAGGCCACTCGCCATCCGACCCAAATATGGTAAAAATAGGACTGTATTTAGATATAGCTGTCTTATAGACCGATATGCCGGTTAAGGGTCTGAAGCTCACTAAAGCCTTATTTTTTACCCGATTTTGTTGAAATTTGAAATACAAAATTCAACACTGATTTATATTTATAAGACCACTCAATGCCGAATTTGGGTGCATAAGTTATCCAATTTTCATCAGATTGTGACGAACGGAGGTTTATATATATACCCGAGGTGGTGGGTATCCAAAGTTCGGCCCGGCCGAACTTAATGCCTTTTTACTTGTTATGTGGTGTTGTGTTCCAACATGAACACTAATTGTGGACTGCATCCGTCTACAGACTTATATTGTACCCAAATAAATTCCAATTCGTATTCTGGAGCACCTTAAGAGTGCTTTTTATCCTAATTATTCGTAAGAATAACATGACATATGCAACCCCTGTTGAAAAGTATATGAGTTTCGGCCATGTCAAACTAAACCCTCTTTTACATATTCAAATTTAATTTAATGTTGAAGAATGTTTACTGGTACATAACATCAAAGTATTGAAAAGTAAAATTATACATAAATATTTGTCATCACTTACGTGTTACGCCTTTCTCCAGATCTTCGTAAAAACCACACATGGCCAATTGCTGCAATGCGGAGCCGGGAAGACGGCACAATGGCTCCACTCGCCGCAGACGACAGGATATCAATTCAACATCGCGCAGATTACGGTCACAAGGTCTGAAAGGAAAAAGGAAGTAGACACTATGACGATGTACATAAAAAAATATGTTTATAACTGAAAGGAAGCCAAAAAGGACGGGGAAGGGGGTTGTTCGAGCATCTAGCTCTTGGCAATAACTAGGTGGAATGGCAAAAGACGAAAAGGAACTCTGTTGATTTGTGAGTATCCTTAAGAAGCCTTTTGTTGCTTCACCATTATCAGAGGAAAGTAGTTGTGGAGAGAGTTATTATTATTTGTAAACGTATCTATAGAGCAGACTAAGGATATATTACTTCCGAATTGGAGTGTGTGTGTGTTCGGGTTATGGTAAGTGGTTAGAATTTAGATAAAAAACAAAGAAGCTGACTCTGCTAAGCAATTTTTTAATCCTTGTCTTGTGGGCTAAAATAGGATGACCTACGAGATGTTGGAAAATGGAATAATTTGACTTTAATGTCATCAGCGTTAGACATTGACTATTTCTTGTTGCCACCTGGGGTAGCTACTTAAATAATAAGGAATGTCCAAACTCTATGCAGGGAAAGTGCAGTATACGCACTAATATTGGCGAATGTACTAGAACGGTACAATACCAAGACCGATATTACAGCCTTACTTAGGCATTTTATTGTATTGTGATATCATACACAGGACCAGGAAAAAGCCTTCTAGTTCTTACCTTTAACCAGCCAGGTTAATCTGAAAAGCCTTTGGCGAATGTTCGCATTCTCCAATTCAGACAAGTCTTTGGGAAAAGATGAAACTAAAGCAGAAATTCTTGTTGTTGGCCGTAAAGATTAGAGATGGTAAACGATGGTATCGTTGGCACTATCGATAGTGTAATTTTTGCGTCAATATCGATAGTTTTTAACACTGATAAAAATTATTGGTTTAATCAACACTACCATAAGCCATTAGCCAAATGTTAGTTTCTGTTTTAAGGGTGGTTCTGTATTCGCTTTTAGCGAAATTTTTTCATGATTACTTTTTTTTTTTTTGATAAAAACAAGTAAGAGCGTGCTAAGTTCAACCGGGCTGTATCTGATATACCCTCCACCACGGATCGCATTTGTAGAGTTCTATGCGCGTTATGTCTTTTAAGGCAAACAAAGAATATTGAATAAGAACTGTTATGCTGTTGGAGCTTTATCAATTTATGGTCCGATTCGGACCATAACATGATGAATGATGAACATTGGGGCTCAGGAAGCAAAACCGGAAGAGGTTTATATTGGAGCTGTATCCAGCTATTGATCGATTCAGACCATATTAGACACGTACGTTGAAGTTCATGAGAGAAGCCGTTGTACAAAATGTCTGCCAAATCGAATGAGAATTCCGCCCTCTAGAGGTACAAGAAGTCAAGATCCCAGATCGGTTTGTATGGCAGCTACATCAGGTTACGTACCGATTTGCGCCATACTTAGCACAGTTATTGGAAGCCATAACAAAACACTCAACAATTGGAAGTCATAACAAAACACTCACGCAAAATTTCAGCCAAATCGGATGAGAATTGTGCGCTCCATTGGCTCAAGAAGTCAAGATCCAAGATCGGTTTATATAACAGTTATACCAGATTATGAACCGATTTGAATCATACTTAACACAGTTGTTAAAAGTGATACCAAACCTCTACGTTCAAAATTTCAGTCAAGTCGGACGAAAATTGCGCCTTTTAGAGGCTCAAGAAGTCAAAACCAAATATCTGTTTATATGGCGGCTATATCCAAAAATGGACCGATTTGGCCCATTTACAATCCAAACCGACCTACACTAATAAGAAGTATTTGTGCAAATTTCAAGCGGCTATCTTTTGTAACTGTATCGCAATTTTGAGATCTTTAGCTGAATGCGTAAATAAAATAACATTTGGTACGTTTTAGTACAAATTAAAAAATCCTAAATATGACAAATTTCAGAATTGAAGCTTAGTTTGAAAAGATAATAGCATTTTGTACGATTTAGTATCAAAATGTACGAATATCAAAAAAATTTTCTATTTCCTGTATTCCAAATTACAGAGCTGTAGCTCATCCCGTAAAGAAGGTACCATTTTGTACGGTTTAGAACCAAAATGTACGAATATCAAAAAAATCTTCTAGTCGCAAAGTACATACTGCAAAATGTACCTGTTTTCCAAATTTCGAGGCTGTAGCTCAATATATAAAGAAAGTGACAAATAGTACCAATTACAGCACTTATGTACGGCTTCTTCCAGTCTTGGTATAATTTCGACATTTCGTATTCGGTACAACTTATCGTATTATTTTTTACAAAATTATTTAATTTTACCCGTCTCCATCCACTGTAGAAGTAAATAAGCTATTTCGTACTATTTAGTACCTTTTGTTACCAAAATGCACGATTTGTAAAAACATCACTTAGTCAGCCAGCATACATTTCCTAGTTGAACCTACATGTAAAATTTCAGAGCTCTAGTTCAATGATTAAAGAAAGTACGAAATGGTACCAAATACGGTACTAAACGTACGTTTCTCCCGTTTCCAGTACTATCTTTCACATTTTTTCTATCTAACCCCAATCATCTAAGCCAAATTTCGATTTTCTATTTTCCCTGTTCGCCTTATGCAAAGTTCACCTATTTTGTACCTTTTTAGTATTTAATTTCCCAAAGTTCAAAAACTCATTGGGCCTTTCAATGAAGGTTACCATGCCTTAGTACTAAAATTTAAAGCTCTAGCTCAATTAACAAAAAAGGTACCAAAGAGTACCAAGTGCGGTACTAAACGTACTATTTCTCCTACCTACGGACGATTTTGGGAAATTTTTGTCACCAATTCTAATTTGTTCAAGAAGCTCTTTAATTTGAGCACAAAATCTTAAACATAAAAAGAAACCATTTTGGTACTTTTTAGTACCTAAACGTACGAATATGACAAAATCTCGTTTTATACGCGCGTGTTGAGTTTCATGGTTCTAGCTTTAGGCGTTTAGGCTGGGCGTTAACCAATCAGCCAATGACGCAGTCAGTCACGGAGCTCTTTTATATATATAGATGGTAGCATTTTGGCTAAAGAACCCCAAAAAAATCAAATGTGGCAACCTTGTCAAAGTACGATTTTCGGAAAATTTCCATAAATGAAAAGTCGTACCAGCCTTAAGTAGAAAACGATCCAAACTAAAACATGAAATGATACAAGTTTGCCCAAAGTTTGGAGGCCACCGTAGCGCAGAGGCAAGGAAGTTCGCTTATGATGCTGAACGCCTGGCTTCGAATCCTGGCGAGAATATCATGAAAATTTTCAGCGGTGGTTATCCTCTCCTAATGCTGGCGACATTTGGGAGGTACTGTACCATTTGGTATGGCAGCTATGTAAAAACTTCTTCACAAAGAGGTGTCGCATTGCGGCATGCCGTTCGGACTCGGCAATAAGAAATAAGCCTCTTATCATTGAGCGCGAAAAAAAACTTGAATCGGACAACACTCATTGATATGTGAGAAGTTTGCCCCCGTTTCTTAATGGAATATTCATGGGCAAATTTGCATTTGCTTTTTATACCCTCCACCATAGCATGGGGGTATACTAATTTCGTCATTCTGTTTGTAACACCTCGAAATATACGTCTGAGACCCCATAAAGTATATATATCCTTGATCGTCATGTCATTTTAAGTCGCTCTAGCCATATCGGTCCGTTTGTCCGTCCGTCCGTCCGTTTATCCGTCTTCGAAGGTGTAAAGCTAGCCGCTTGAAATTTTGCACAAATACTTCTTATTAGTGTAGATCTGTTGGTATTGTAAATGGGCCATATCGATCCATGTTTTGTACAAAATCGGTACATAAGCTGATATAGTTGCCATATAAACCGATCTGGGATCTTGACTTCTTGAGCCTCTAGAGGGCGCAATTATCATCCGATTTGGCAGAAATTTTGTACAACGCCTTCTCTCATGACCTTCAACATATGCGTCTAATATGGTCTGAATCGATCAGTAGCTGGATAAAGCTACCATATAAACCTTCCGATTTTGCTTCTTGTTTATGATATATTTGCTCATTTTGTGACATCCGCCGTTATTTCCACTTTTGTAGAATTGAAACAACTAAAAATCCAGCAAGTACGGCCAGGTCGAACTTTGTTTTGCCACACTTCAGGTGAGAGTCCACAATCCCTTAGCTAAAGGAAAATATGGTCCGATCAAGGCGAAATTCAGCACAAACTACGCACAGTGGGACAGAAACGAAAAAAAACTAATTACAAATATGACATTTGAGAACGGATGGAGATTTCTCCTTGAAATTGATTTATCCAGCAGCCATTTGCAGAAGTAATCAAATGGCAAACAATTCTCTTCAACTACCTGGATGTTTTTTTGGAAACTTATTTTTTTTTAAATGCGCTTTGGCCCCAAGTACCTTTGTCCTTTCAGCGAAATGTAAATCATAGTTGGCTTCATAGCTATTAAACGGTTTTGTCTCAAACAAAAACACGAGTACACTTCGACATGCAAAGTCTCTGGTTTTCCACAAATTCATATTTGCAACCGAAACGAAGCCCCGACCCTCGAATCCCCTTGCTTTTCGAGGATTGATAAATTGTGGTGGCCAAGGACATTCACAAGCATTATATCATGCTGTGTTAAAACCAACCGTTCTTAAATCCCCAACAACGCTATCTCACTTCCAAATGCACTTTCCAGGACACGAGGGAAAAGAAATTTATTGTCCTTGTATTGTCCTCTCTTATGCTGCGAAACCCAAAAAAAAATTTTATTCAAATTTCGAATGAAAAAACTACGAAAGCTAAACAAACAAAAGTATGCCATAGTAAAATATGGTTGCAATGCGAATTCCAAATAACTGTGGCCAAAAAAGTTTGTACGTTTGTTTCGTTTTTTTTGACACATCTTCTTCCATTGTCAGACAATTCCATAGAAAACGTTGTCATTCTTAAGTAAATTGAATTTTTTTTTGGGCGGGATTTCGGTGCGAACCAATATTGCGTGGACAGTTGAAAATGAAGGTATTGTAATTTGTTTTTGTTATTCACAATGTTTGCTGAACACTCTAAAAACTGTGAATGATGGCTCCCCATAGAATGTTGCTTTTGTAGGTTGGCCATCATCGATGTCGTAGACTGAAAACACATTCAAAAGCCATTCCAAAAATTCACTGAAAAGTGGCTTGATCCAACCCTGTCTTAAAAGCAGGAATGGATGATACCTTCTTATTTGGCTCCCATAGGTCTGCTGTTACACATGTGAAGTCATTCATATCTTGTTGAGAAGACAAATATTTTGACAATGCATTCAGAACATCAGAAAGCGAAAAACTGTGTAAACAAAAAGGAAAATGAGAATAATATCCCCCGCAATCGGCTAGACTTCTGTCATCAATGAGTGCTGTTAAATTCTAGAATGTCGCTACTATTTGTAATGGTGTGGTTTTTTTCTCGAAAGGTGTTACATGGCTGTAACACGCAAATCTAGTCAGAATTTAAAGATAAGATATGAACTTTAACAAGTGCAGGTCCGAATCTTATATACCCTGCACCATGGATCGCATCTGGCAAGTTCTTTGTCCGATATCAATTGCAACGTTATTGGAGCTATACCAAGTTATGAACCGATAGGGGGCATACTTTTTATACCCACCACCATAGGATAGAGGTATACTATGGGTTGCCCAAAAAGTAATTGCGGATTTTTTAAAAGAAAGTAAATGCATTTTTAATAAAGCTTAGAATTAACTTTAATGAAATATACCTTTTTTACACTTTTTTCCTAAAGCAAGCTAACAGTAACAGCTGATAACTGACAGAAGACAGAATACAATTACAGAGTCACAAGCTGTGAAAAAAATTTGTCAACGCCGACTATATGAAAAATCCGCAATTACTTTTTGGGCAACCCAATATTTTAGTCATTTCATTTGTAACACCTCGAAATATTGATCTAAGTACAAATATTCTTGATCGTCTCGACATTCTGAGCCGATCTGCCGTCTGGACGGAATTTTTGGAAGCTGCAATTTTTGTCCGATTTGGTTGAAATTTTGCACATGGTGTTCTGCTACAACTTCAAACAATTGTGCTTAATTCTGTCCAAATCGGTCAAGAACTTGACATAGCTCCCATATAAACCGATCTGCCGATTTGACATCTTAAGTCCCTAGAAGCCTCAATTTTTACCCGATATGGCTAAAATGCACACAGTGTTCAGTTGTGACTTTCAACAACTGTGCTAAATACGGTCCAAATCGGTCTATAACCTGCTATTGCTCCCACATAAACCCACCTCCCGTAAAGCCGAAATCGGTCTATAACCTGGTATAGCTCCGATAAAAACCGATCACCCGATTCGAGTTCTTGGGTCCATACAATCCTCAATTTTTGTCTGATTTGGCCGAATTTTTGCCTATAGTGTTCTGTTGCGACTTCCAACAACTGTTCCAAGTTCGGTCTATAACCAGATATAGCTCCCACATTTTAGCAGAATCCATGGTGGTGGGTACCCAAATTTCGGCCCGGCCGAACTAGCACGCTATTACTTGTTTTGGCTGGTGGAGACCACGGTGCAAGTCATTATGTGCAATTTCAGCCAAATCGGATAAGAACTGTGCCCTATAGTGTCTCAAGAAATAAAATCGGAAACATTTAAGCCAAATCAGATGAGAATGTCAAGACGATCAAGAATATATGTGGACTTTGTCGGGTCTCAGATGAATATTTCGATGTGTTACAAACGGAATGACTAAATTAGTATACCTCTACCCTTAGGTATAGGGGATAAAAAATGCTAAATATTTGTTAAAGAAGTCCGAATTCAGGATATAAACAAGTAAGAGCGTGCTAAGTTCGGCCGGGCCGAATCTTATATAGCCCCACCATGGATCGCGTTTATAGAGTTCTTTGCGAGTTATCTCTTTTTAGGCAAACAAAGAATAATGAATTAGAAATGTTATGATATTCGAGCTATATCAAATTATAGTCCGATACGCACCATAAATTAATTGAATGCTGAACATTGTAGAAGTCATTGTGTAATATTTCGGTGCATTCGGATAAGAGTGAGCCTTGTAGGGACTCAATAAGCAAAATCGAGAGATCGGTTTATGTGGGAGCTGTATCAAGCTATAGATCGATTCAGATCATATTGAACAGCCATTGTGCAAAAATTTCTGCCAAATCGGATTTGAACTTCGCCCTCTATAGGCTCAATAAGTCAATATCACAGATCGGTTTATATGGCAGCTATATTAGGATAGACATCGATTTGCATCATACTTTACACATTTGTTGGAAGTCATCACAAAACACCTCATGCTAAATATCAGCCAAACCGGATGAGAGCTGCGCCCTCTAGCGGCTCAAGAACTCAAGATACAAGATCGGTTTATATGGCAGCTATACCAGGTTAAGAACCGATTTGAACGATACTCAGCACAGTAGTTGGAAGTGACACCAAAACACATCGTGCAACATTTCAGCCAAATCTGATGAGAACTGCGCCCCCTAGCGGCCCAAGAACTAAAAATCGCAGTTCGGTTTATATGGCAGCTATAGCAGGTTGTGAACCCATTTAAACCATACTTAGCACAGTTGCCGGAAGTGATACCAAAACACCACGTGCAAAATTTCTGTCAAATCGGACGAGATTTACGCCCTCTAGAGGCTCAAGAAGTCAAGACCCACGATCGGTTTATATGGCAGCTACATCAAAACATTTACAATCCCAACCGACCTACACTAATAAAAAGTATTTGTGCAAAATTTCAAGCGTCAAGGAGTGAAACTACCTTCGAAAGTTAGCGTGCGTAAAATGTCATGACGATCAAGAATATAAATACTTCATAGGGTCCTATACGCCTATTTCGAGGTGTTACAAACAGAATGACGAAATTAGTACACCCCCATCCTATGGTGGAGGGTATAAAAATCACCACACTAGGTGATTAATTTTTATGGGCGCTGTACCCATTTAAAGAACATGTAGATATTTTCCCAAATGTAGCCACCGTTGCGCAGAGGTTAGCATGTCCGCCTATGACGCTGAACGCATGGGTTCGAATCCTGGCGGGACCATCAGCAACAATTTTCAGCGGTGGTTTTTCCCTCCTAATGTTGGCAACATTTGTGGGGTACTATGCCATGTAAAACTTCTTCTCAGAATAGCTAACTTTTACAAATCTGCTCTAATGGAATTAGGTAGAAATTATTTTTCAAGCAAAGTAGTAAAGCACATCGATTACGCTTTGACAAAAAGTGGAGGGCAAACTGTATTTCAATGGAGCCAGCGATTTGTCTACTGTCAACGGTAATTCATTCATTCATTGACATCGAAAAAGGATGTTGATGTAGAACTAAATCGACAGACATAAATGAAAAGTTAACTGGAGCCACCTACATATCAAAGAATACACATACAATACGCACACATACACACATGTACGAGTAGAAATATTGGCAGATTGGCTTGATTGCCAATATGTCTGGTAATATGACCCCGAGAGTAAATTTGTAATTCACTTGTGCGATTTTCTGTATTTGTGAGTCACCATTTTTTGTTGTCAATATTTGGTGAAAGGGAAAATTTCAGTTGAACCAAAATGAAAAAGCCGTTCAAAGGCGATTGATGAGAAATAGATTAGTATTGGGGTAAGAACATAAAATTGGAGTACAATTTTGAAAATTGAAAACGAAGTCAAATGGTTGCGCTTTTTATACCCTACACTACTGCAGTAAAAAACTAAAAAGTAACCTTGAAAAAGAAAATCTATGTTAGGAATTCCGTGCTATTTACAAATCCTTAATTGTGTTCCATGCCACTCCCCTAAGTTGGTTCATGTCTGGTATTGTTTCCCCACCTAATTGCCGGTATCTGTTAGATGCGAAAACAGGACAATGACAAAGGAAATGCTCCAACGTCTCATCGTCTTCCCCGAATGCCTTCCATATGCTAACACTTGACGCCCAGATTTTACACCTCCTTCTTACTTCCTTTCAGTAAAAGCCTCGTATTCTTACAATCTGGATGCCTCCATAGGATTTTCGCCGTCCTACCGACAGTTTCGCTGTTCCACAGGGTTGCATGCGCATTCGTCGCCCACGCCCTTAACTCGGACTGCGTCGACCCGAAAGGCTTCGGGTTTACCAAGTTTATTGACGGCAGTCCTCTGGCCTTCACCGCCAAATCGTGTGTCCTTTCATTCCCTCTTACTCCGTTATGGCCCAGCATCCAAACGATGCGGATAATGCCATCTTCAGAAAAGGCGATAATCTCCGTCCTGGTTGTTATTGCCCTTATGGCAATTTTACTGTCTGTAAAGGTGTTCGCACTTGAAGTTCTCACGTTAACACCACACCACCTCACGCATTCCGTGATCACCCAGATCCCCGCCTGCAGGACCGTACCCCTCTCTGTCGTGGACCAAGCCCTATTTGTCCTTTAGCTTTGATCCATCTGTGTAGTATGATCCTTCAGATGGCAACACCAGAGTTTCGTCAATCCAAGACTGTGCCGCTAGCAGCAGTGCATCGCACTCGACCACAAGGGTCGTCTCAGGTTTACCATCGGAAACCTCTTTCATTCAATCCAGGTTTCCTATCGTTCAATTCTAATGCAATGGTGTGACCTGCTCCTATCCTCTATCAACTTTCTATCGCCTAAAGTCTCATAGCCGCAGTGACTACCTCACACTTGAAATGTATGTCTATGGGTCGAATATCTAGAATATTCTCCAGTGCGCTAGTGGGCGTTGTCCTCATCGCTCCGCCTATACCAAGACAATATATTCTCTGAGCCTGTTGTATTATCCTTACGTTGTACTTTTTCTTCATCGCAATCCACCAAACTACTGAGGCGTAGGTAAGTATTGGTCGAATCATGCTACTGTAGAGCCAGTGGGCTTTTCTCGGATTCAGGCTCCATTTCGAGCCTACGGTGTCCAACATCTGTGAGCCTTCTTAGTACGCTCCTGAATGTGTCACTTCCAATTAAGTTTCCTATCCAAGATCATTCCTAATTATTTGCGATATCGAAATCGTTTTATTGAGGAAACGTAGTGCGTCAAATTGGCCCTCCTTTGCATTCCTCGTAAACAGGCATATTTCTGTCTCCGCTGGGTTAACATTGAGACCTCTGGGTCTAGCCCAGTCTTATGCCATGTGCAAGACCATTTCGGCCCTTCTGCATAGTTGGTTTGGATCCTTACCCCTAAGAAGTATTATAACATCGTCAGCATAGCAGACGTTTTCAAATCCCTCTTTAGTCAGCATCCGTAATAGGTTGTGGTCAACCAAAGGAGTGGCGATGAAATGCCCCCCAGTGCCACTTTCTCCCTTATATTTATGTCATGGGACCCACAATTTATCTACCTGTTATTTAGCTTATGGTTTATCCAGTCCCTAAGGACCTGGTGCTGGTCTAAGGATTAGATCCGTGTCTGACCGCACTTTGCCAAAATCCCCTCGAAGTCATTGCGTACCGCCAATGTGTACGTCTTGACATCGAAGGATTCTTCTATTTTATGCACAATTTCGTGCAGGGTAGTCTCCAGCGATTTTCCCCTGATATAGGCGTGATGTTGAGATTATTGTTTGAACCTTTGAGAGGAGCGGACGTTTTGTTATTTCGCTCCGCAAGAATTTTCCTGTTACTCGTAATAGGTCATTATTTTTGGAAAGAAAAAATTAAAGTTACTCAAGGATAGCTACGATAGTGTTATCCATTAGGCTGTTGATGATCTGCGTCAGTTTACGGTGAAACGGTAGATTGAGAGCATGGGAGTAGGCTTAGAATGGATTCCAAAGACCCATCAGATGCGGTGGTGGTATCAAGCGCAGCATGTTGTCTGCTACTGAACTGGTGGAGCGGCTGCTTCAGGCTCCAGTAGGCGATAAACGACTGGTCAGCAGGGGCTTCTGACGAAGACACCTGGATCGAGTCTTAATGCAAGGCCGAACCTATTCTATCTTCGCATGCCTATAATTTGCCTAGGTCATCGGCCTTCCCCGGCAAATCAACACGCTCTTTAAAAGGTTGGAAAAATTGAAGGCGCATCACTCTCAGTTTTATTGAGAGCCTTGGTGCGAATGATCCTAATACTCTCATTAATAGGGAAAGAGACTCCCTTTATTAGGATCGTGGATTCGCTGCACAGGCTACCCCAAAGACTACACGTCTAGATTTGGAAACTGCACCGCTGTCAGCCAAGAGGCTGTGGTCACCTGGAGAGCATTCCATGCCTAAAAGAACTTGGCCCAATAATACTAAGATGGGTCCAAGAACTTTTGCTTATGTTGCTAGGGACAGTTTGGTGATGGCAGTTGTAGACAAGGGAGAAGAACAGGGCTGCATGTCTAGGAATAATTGAAGTTGACTAGTCAATGAAGTGTCATCAGTAAACTCCGATGTTCTTGCAGAATTTCCTGGGTTTCCTTCAGTTTATGACGATGCAGGCTGGTATCGAGGCCGATATAGACTAATTGCCTCCGGGGATCAACGCTCAATTGAAATGTATCGTTGTGCGCTAAAAAAGATTGGTGAGATCTGGCCAGGTGCAGCACTAGATTTAATTAAGAAGCTAGATATTCCTTCTTGGCCAATGGCGCATGCTTGGATACAATGGATTCCCTCAGATCCTGAATCCATACTTGGAGATTGGGAGTGTAATCCCAATCTTGGTAGATTGGATGAGGCTGATGGTGACCGGAGTCATACAGTATTCGTACTAAACTTCAGCTGTCTCGCAGACGTCAACAAGACTTATGGAGTTGTGCCCTACGGATTCAACAAGTTGAAACTGATGACGACTCTGCAGTTCTTGCTGAACACTTGCCTCAGCAACTATCGACCACATCGTTAAAGTCTGGCGGATTGCAGGAGACTGAAAATCCCCCTGCTTCGATCGAAACGGAACCAGAAAAGCCCTGTGTGGGTGGTCATGCGTTTGGACTGGGACTGAGTGAAGCATCTAAGGAGGAATTATCCACACCGCAAGTGTCCAGTGTCTAGAGAAAAAAGTGGTATCACGACAAGATCTAACGAATCTTGTAAGTGTGAACTTCTGGGCGAATCAATGGAAGTTCGGAATACTGACTATGGTCCGGTTTCTGCAGATAAATCTCCACCACTGTAAGGCCGCTTCGGCGGCAGTAAAGGATTTAAACTACACAAGGGTACGGGGAATGGCAGACACAGAGCCTGTATTCTTGCAAAGAGTTGTCTAAATGGTTTTTTCTTCCGTCTCTAACCACTGAAGATTCAGTAATATCCAGATGCCTCTTTCATGCCTTAAGTTGCTGTTTGAAGCTGCTTCTGCAGGGAAGAAGAGCCTCATTGTAGGAAGTGATGCTAATGCACATCATCAGGTACTGGAAAGTTCGGATGTAAACGAAAAGGGTGAGCTGCTTATTGAATATATTATAAGTTGCAATCTGGCGATTTGTGATAAAGGGGATAAACCGATCTTTACTTCCAGAAACAGGCAGGAGGAACTCGATACTACCTTTGTATCGGAAAATATAAGCTCAAGAATATGCGCCTGGAAAGTGCTGGATGACCACAGTTTCACTGATCATCGTTACATTAGTTTCAGCCTTGGGGAGAATACTGCAGAAGTGGTCCCTCGGATAAACAGAAGAATGGCAGATTGAGGTACATTTCGGCACAAATTCTATTCTATCACTTCTAAAACGAAGTGGGACCTGTGCCAGCATGTCCTATTGTCAAGCCAAGGAGCAAACAGCAACCGCCATTGTGGACCCCAGAGCTGGTTGGTCTAAGGAAGGACTGCAGAAAAATATTCAACAGATCAGAAGCCACAAGAGCACCACACGATTGGGTGAGCTTAGAAAGGCATAGAAGAAATCCTGGGTGGAGCTCCGACAAATCCTGCATCTCCGTGAAGGAAAATTGTCTCTGAAAGAAAAAAGTTGTCGCGCATGCTGATGACGTGGCAATTGCGGTTACGGGAAAGTTTCCCAGCACTCTAAGAGAAATTTTTCAGGAAGCTCTACGTTTAAAAATGAAGTGGATGCCGAAAGTGCTCTAGGTATAAATCCGTGCAAGAGAGATGTAGTTTTTTTTTTAGCAGAAGATGCAATTTACCTAAAGTGGCGCCTGTATCCTTGGAAGGAGAGAATGTTCCATTTACAGAAAGCGCAAAATACCTGGATTTTTCGCTGGACAGGAATTTTAACTTCAAATCCAACATTTTCTTAACACAAAAACCGCCCTCGGCTGTCGCTGATTTCTCAAGGAAATGGCTGAATAGTTTAAAATTCACCTGTTCTGGGTGCTGGGCCACAGACAAAGCCTAGAGGATGATAAAGCGAACGAGCTTGCGACTCTAGGAACTACCTTATACATTCCACTGAAACTGGAATCTGTGGGTATGCCTCCAGCGACATGTAAGGTAAGTTTTCAGGACCAGGCCCCAAGGACAACTAATGACAGATGTTCATGAAATGAGGGCTGTGAGCATTCGAAAACTATGTGCCCTAATCTAAACGTCAAGAGGTCTACCGTTTTGCTGCCATTGGCTAGAACCGAAGTCTCAGTCATTACAAGTTACTGTCTAATCGGAAAATTGAAGGTTGCCAGCAACGACTTTTATAGTCGAAGAAGAAGAGACTGTAGAACACCTTCTGTGTGTGTGTCCCGCATTAGCAGTCAGAATGATCTCTCGATTTAGATGCCAAATCGGGATATCAATTCGGACTCGGATATAAAAAAGGAGGCCTCTAATCATTGAGCATAAACTTTAATCGCACAGCAGTCTATGATATGTGAGAAGTTTGCTTCTGCCCCTTACCGGAATGAACAAATTTACAATTTGCGTTTTTGCATACCTTAGTCTTCCCAATACTGAGGGAGTCGGTGTAGGTCTCGTCGTCGGCTGCCTGTTCATTAGGTGGTATTGAGTCTCCTGCCACTGCACTGTCTGATGTCTCAATATGAGGATCTTTGCCTATTCTAGACTTCACAATCTTCAATAAGTAAAAAGGCGTTAAGTTCGGCCCGTCCGAACTTTAGTTACCCACCACCTCGGGAATATCACCACCTTTCATCAAAATCCGGTGAAAATTGCATACCTTATGTCCCACAGCAGTTATATCGAAATATGTCCCGATTTGGACCAAATACTAATAAGACAAGTCATACTTGTGCATAACAAAATATTGGTCTTTTTTGTAGCTATATCTAAAAATAAACCGATCTGAACCATATACGACACGGATGTCCAAAAGCTTAACATAAGTCACTGTGTCAAATTTCTATGAAATTGGATTATAAATGCGCCTTTTATGGGGCCAAGACTTTAAATCGAGATATCGGTCTACATGACAGCTATATCCAAATCTGGACCGATTTGGGCCAAGTTGGAGAAAATGTCGAAGAGCCTATCACAATGCACTGTCCCAAATCTCGGCGAAATCGGACTGTAAATGGGCCTTTTATGGGCCCAAAACCTTAAATAGAGAGATCGGTCTATATGGGAGCTATATCCAAATCTGAACTGATCTGGGCCAAATTGAAGAAGGACGTGGAAGGGTCTAACACAAGTATTTGTCTCAAATTTCAGCGAAATCTTACAATGAATGCGATTTTTATGGGCCCAAGTCATTAAATCGAGAAACCTGTCTACATGGCAGCTATATCCAAATCTGAACCGATCAGGGCCAAATTGAAAACAGATGTTAAAGGGTCTAACACAACTCACTGTCCCAAGTTTCAGCAAAATCGGATAATAAATGTGACTTTTATAGGCCTAAGACCTCAAATCGGAGAATCGGTCTATATGACAGCTATATCCAAATCTGGACCGATCTGGGCCAAATTAAAGTATGATGTTAAAGGGCCTAACACAACTCACTGTCCCAAATTTCAGCAAAATCGGATAAAAAGTGTGGCTTTTATGGGCCTAAGATCCTAAATCCGCGGATCGGTCTATATGGCAGCTATATCCAAGTCTGGACTGATCTGAGCCAAATTGACGGAGGATATCGAAGGGCCTAACTCAACTCGCTGTCCGAAATTTCAGCAAAATCGGATAATGAATGTGGCTTTTATTGGCCTAAGGCCTTAAATCGGCCTAACGGTCTATATGGGGGCTATATCAAAATATAATCCGATATAGCCCATCTTCGAACTTGAACTGCTTATGGACAAAAATATAATCTGTGCAAAGTTTCAGCTCAATATCTCTATTTTTAACGACTGTAGCGTGATTTCAACAGACGTCTGTCTGTCTGGACGGACATGTCTAGATCGTCTTAAATTTTCCGCTGATCAAGAATATATATACTTTATATGATCGAAAATGGATATTTTGATGTGTTGCAATCGGAATGACAAAATGAATATACCCCCACCCTTCTATGGTGGGTATAAAAAACAGCCTTGCTCCTGTGGAAAGCCATGCTTTTAGTCTTAGCCACACATGTCACGGAGAATTGTTCAATGCCCCCCACAAAGAGAGTTCCTTCCTTCTGCTCCAAACCTTGGTTTTGCTTGCGTTCCGTTGCGAATTTGCTGTCCCGTCCCATGATGAAGAGAGTCGCCTTTGTAAGCTGGGGGATGTCCATCTATTTCACCAGGTCGAGCTTTGAGCGCTTTCAGTCATACTTCCTTCGAGCTTTTTGTCGGCATAAATACGTTCCGTTGACGCAAAGCGCAAGGTGAGGATGTCTCCTCTATACTTGCAGCTCATAATTCGTATGTGTGGACCCTCTTCAGAGTTACACTCATGTTCGAAAATCCGCTCTTTAACCAGATCCTCCACTTGGGACCGATGATCTGGTGGAACTCTACAAAATTCACTAGGGATATCGATGTCCACAGGAGGCCACCGTAGCGCAGAGGTTAGCATGTCCGCCTATGACGCTGAACGCCTGGGTTTGAATCCTGGCGAGACCATCAGAAAAAATTTTCAGCGGTGGTTTTCCCCTCCTAATGCTGGCAACATTTGGGAGGTACTATGCCATGTAAAACTTCTCTCCAAAGAGGTGTCCAACTGCGTCACGCCGTTCGGATTCGGCTATAAAAGGAGGCCCCTTATCATTGAGTTTAAACTTGAATCGGACTGCTCTCATTGATATGTGAGAAGATTGCCCCAGTTCCTTAGTGGAATGTTCATGGGCAAAATTTGCAATTTTTTATCGATGTCCGCATACCCTAGCTCGCCTTTGTTGTGTTTTCTTGCCACTCCGGCGTAAGAAGGCGGCTCCTTACCCTTTTCAGCGACTATTCTCCCCCTGTGGCATCCTTTTTGATGTCACAGTCCTCCATGAGGACTTAGGGGCCGTGCGCGCTTTCTTCTTTCCTATTACGCCTTTATCTCCCTCTGCAGGATAATGTCGGGAGTCTCCAATATAGGTATTAGTGATCACGTTCCTTGTACTATGAACTGACGGATTTTTTTTTAACCATAACTTTGCTGTTGCTATTTTGTTTACAGCGCTTGGTATGCAGCACAAGCAATTTCTATAATTTTTTTTAGGTAAATAACGTTTAAATTTTTTTTCTATGAGCATGAGAGGACATCAGGACATCTTATCTTGCTAAAAATAACTTTATGGTCATTTGTCCATTTAAAAATCATGAGTATGATGTTTATTATCTCCTTCAATAAAGAGACCCTACGAAGAGCCAATGAATGTTCAATTTTACTATGGTTGTACGTGCTTAGCTGTAAAGTGTGAAGACACCGAAGTATCGTCTATTCCTGCCACGTTTCAACGTTTCTATCTTGCGCATTGAACCCCATGTCCTGTCAATTTTTAAACGTAATTTCAAACAAACGCAATTTCAAAGTCAATTAGGCGGAATGTCTCCATCTACCAATTGGCGTTAAGATAAGATAGTTTCATCTAAAAAGAAAGCGGTTTGTTTGTATCTGTTGCCTTGTAGCCAACCATCTAGATTCATTGAACTTTCAGTTATTGCAACTGATTCACATTTTCCAGGAAAGCCATGATAACTGACACCTTATGTCCCACAAGCCATCCTAGACTTTCGAAAACAAGAAAACTTTGAGGCACTGATATTTTCTTTTGTTTTTTGTTGAGATTTAAGATACTTTCGTAATGATAATGTATCGTTCCATTGTGCCACAGCGAAATGAACATTAGACATTTATTTCTTAAGGAATTAAATACAATACCAACCTCACCTCGATAATAATGTCTATCATAATAAAATTTATTACCCGTAGGCTATAAATGCGAATATAAAAGTTCGATACTTTGAAACGTGTAATTAAGAGGTTACACAAGTGACATCTGTTGGGGAATGTGTGGCTCATTCTGTTTTGTTTTTTTTTTCTCATATTTATGAGCAGATGTTTATGACAGGACATTTTCTCATTATTGGTATCCCATCGATATTTTAATGTCTTGGTCGTTATACCTGAACCCTGAAGGGAAATTAATAGCACTTGCTGGTTCACAAATATGAGGATATGATGTTAGGTGGCCCGAAGGTGATTTGAAAATATTTTCGATTTACACAAACTTACAAGTAACAAGTAAAAGCGTGCTAAGTTCAGCCGGGCCGAATCTTGGATTGCCACTACTTCGGTTATATATGTTTAACCCCTTTCGTTAAAATCCGGTGAAAAATGCATACCTTATGCCCTATAGCAGCTATATCGAAATATGAGCCGATTCGGACCAAATACTAATAAGTTGAACTCATTGTTCAATTGTGTATAACCAAATATTGGTCCTTTTGGTAGCTATATCTAAAAATAAACCGATTTGAACCATATACGACACGGATGTCGAAAGGCCTAACATAAGTCACTGTGTCAAATTTCAGTGAAATCGGATTATAAATGCGCCTTTTATGCGGCCAAGACTTTAAATCGAGATATCGGCCTATATGGCAGCTATATTCAAATCTGGACCGATTTGGGCCAAGTTGCAGAAAAACATAGGGTCTAATCTAACTCATTGTCCCAAATTGTGGCGACATCGGACAATAAATGCTCATTTTATGGGCCCAAAACCTTAAATCGAGAGATCGGTCTATATAACAGCTATATTGAAATCTGAACCGATCTAGACCAAATTGAAGAAGGATGTGGAAGGGCCCAACACATCTCACTGTCCCAAATTTCGGCGACATCGGACGAAAATATGGCGCATATTTTCGTCCGATGTCTATGGGCCCAAAACCTCAAATCGAGAGATCGGTCTATATGGCAGCTATATCCAAATCTGGACTGATTTAGACCAAATTGAAGAAGGATGTGGAAGGGCCTAACACAACTTACTATCCCAAATTTCGACATCGGCCCCGAAACCAAAAACCGAGAGATCGGTCTCTATGGCAGCTATATCCAAATCTGGACCAATCTGTGTCATATTGCAGAAGTATGTTAAGGGACTTAACACAACTCACTTTCCCAAATTTCGGACATTAAATGCGCCTTTTATGGGCCCAAAACCCTTAATCGGGGGGTCGGTCTGTATGGCAGCTATATCCAAATCTGTACCGATCAGAGCCAAATTGGCGAAGGATGTCGAAGGGTCTAGCACAACTCACTGTCCCAAATTTCAGAAAAATCGGATAATAATTGTGGCTTTTATGAACCGAAGACCGTTAAATGGCAGATCGGTCTATATGGCAGCTATATCCAAATCTGAACCGATCTTAGCCAAATTGACGAAGGATGTCGAAGGGTCTAGCACAACTCACTGTCCCAAGTTTCAGCAAAATCGGATAATAAATGTGGCTTTTATGGGCCTAAGACCCTTAATCGGCGGATCGGTCTATATGGCAGCTATATCCAAATTTGAACCGATCTTAGCCAAATTGACGAAGGATTTCGAAGGGTCTAGCACAACTCACTGTCCCAAGTTTCAGCAAAATCGGATAATAAATGTAGCTTTTATGGGCCTAAGACCCTAAATCGGCGGATCGGTCTATATGGCAGCTATATCCAAATCTGAACCGATCTTAGATAAATTGACAAAGGATGTCGAAGGTTCTAGCACAACTCACTGTCCCAAGTTTCAGCAAAATCGGATAATAAATGTGGCTTTTATGGGCCTAAGACCCTAAATCGGCGGATCAGTCTATATGGCAGCTGTATCCAAATCTGAAATGATCTTAGCCAAATTGAAGAGGGATGTCAAAGGGCCTAACACAATTCACTGTCCCAAAATTTCAGAAAAATCGGATAATAATTGTGGCTTTTATGAATCGTTAATCGGCGGATCGGTCTATATGGGAGCCATATCAAGATATAATCCGATATAGCCCATCTTCGAACTTAACCATCTTATGGACAAAAAAAGAATCTGTGCAAAGTTTCAGCTCAATATCTCTATTTTTAAAGACTGTCAGATTTGTGCTTTACTTCCTAAGACCTTTCATTTGAACCCCATATTGCCCCTCAAACACTTGGTCCCACATCTGGATATCAGATTCGTGTTCTACACTCAAGTACCTTTTATTTTAGTCCCATATTGCCATGGTCAGTAAATAAGTACTGTTATGGGGGTGTTTTGGGGAAGGGTGTACCTCCAGAAACCAAATCTGATATCACATTCCAACCAAATTTGGATATCACATTCGTATTTTATTCGCAAATGCATTTCATTTGAGTCCCATATTGCCATGGTTGGTAAATATGTCCGACTTAGGTATTTTCACCCGATTTCGATGAAATTTGAAACAGGGAGTTTTATTTGACCTCTTCACTCTTTTGTTGAATTTGGTTGAGATTGGACCATATTTGGATATAGCTGCCATATAGACCGATCTCCCAAAATATGGGTTGCCCAAAAAGTAATTGCGGATTTTTTAAAAGAAAGTAAGTGCATTTTTAATAAAACTTAGAATGAACTTTAATCAAATATACTTTTTTTACACTTTTTTTCTAAAGCAAGCTAAAAGTCACAGCTGATAACTGACAGAAGAAAGAATGCAATTACAGAGTCACAAGCTGTGAAAAAATTTGTCAACGCCGACTATATGAAAATTACTTTTTGGGCAACCCAAACATACTAAATATACTATACTAAACACTTAAAAGGTCCATTTGGTAATCGATTTCGATAAAATTTGAAAATGTGAGTTTTGGTAGACCTATACCCTCTTTCGTCGAATGTGGCCCAGATTTAACCATATAGCGAATATGACCCAGATGGGACTATAAGATACTCGGCACATAAATGTAGCATTTTTCATCCGACTTGCAGCAGTAAGATTTTGTAGATCCCTACACATTCCTGGCTAATGCGGTCCAGATATGACCACATATTAAAGTAGATGCCATATAAAATGATTTTCCGATTAAGGTTTTAGAGCACGATTCTGTATTTCTATAAATGCCAATCAAATAATAAACTATTACTAATGGCATATATTTGCGAATGTTTTAAATCAAACTTGTTTAATTAAATAAGTGGTTAAAATGGAAAAAACTAAGTTAAAGTGTCATTTTTAAAGATGGAACTCCTTCCCGACAAGTACCAACGACATCATAGAGGTATACTTTTTGACGGTTAGATTGGGCCACACTATTCAAGAGCGATAACATCCTCCAATTTTGTGATTCATCTGTCAACCTTTGGCCTTTGGGCCTAATATCGAAGAATTTGCAACAAAGCAGCAAGAAGCGATGAGTTACCAGTTGAACTATGTGAGATTAGAGGCGATACGCTGATGAGGCGTATGCATCAACTCATCTGCGCGATTTGACTGAACGCATGTCCGATGATTAGAGCCTCAGCTTACTATGCCCTGTACACCAGAAAGGAGACAAGGCAGTATGTGCTCACTACAGAGGAAAAAGACTTCCTCCCATCTTGTCTACATACTTTCGAGAGTAAATCCAAAGTCAATGAAATAATTAGGCCATATGATTCCAGATATTCACAAAACGACAAATCATGGAAAAGATCCGAGTAGGACAGGTCGACACTAACCATTTATTCGTCGACTGGAAAGTCACTTCGAAAAGAACTTAAATTCGAAGGTATTTCAGACCATATCAAATGATCAAATGTTTAGCCCGGCCTTTTTTACTCTCAATTATTGTAATATCCAAATTTGACCTATTTTTCGCATTGAATTTTTTAAACTTCTCAGAAGTGTGCCCAAAAGTATGCTGAAATATTGCAAACAATTCTCATACCAGTCTCGCCGCCGGTTTTTTGCTACAAAGCTTTAGGAAGTGTGCTTTAAATTTTAAAATAGCATTTATGAATTTATGAGTACAGTAAAAGCAAGTTTCGTGTAATGGACCATTGGATATGCTGAGATAGACAGAGGGCGGGAGCATATTTCAGGAGTCAGTATCACTCAAGTATTACTTGTATTTTAATATCCTAAAAGCTTTTCGGCTTGAAAGTTTTTAAATTGAAACACATGAACGACGGAAGTACTTTTAGCATAATTTCGGTATTTTCTTCGGACAGAAGTGAAACAACATAGGGTATAACAAAAAAATGAAAGAATAAATAATACACAAGTACAACTTGCAAATAAGGCTAATTCCCTCTGAAATGAAAGGAAGGTAGAACACCAAGTCAGGGCCAAGATACAACAAACAATAACAGCAAAAGCAGTACATTTTGACATACATAATTCAAGATTGGTAGTCAACGTATGGCGCCGAAAAGTCATGGTCAGGAAGAGTAGCATTTAATAAATATTTTAAATTTGTAAGAGAATTGAACTGAAAGAAACAAACCCAGTTGAATGGAATATAAAAAGAATCAATTTGCTTATTGTATATAACATCAAGTGTTGCGTTCTAATGTGAAAGCATATCATAAAAGAAACAAGTAAAAGCGTGCTAAGTTCGGCTGGGCTGAATCTTGGGAACCCACCACCATGGATTCTGCTAAAAATTTATACAAAATAGATTTAGTTGAAGGGCATAATTCTATTTTACATACCAAACTTCTGTCAAACCAGCAAAAATTAAAGCTTCTAGGAACCGAACAAGGATGACCGAGAGACCGGTTTACATGGGAGCTATATCAGGTTATAGACTGATTTTGACCGTATTTGGCACAGCGAAAATTGTGGTTTGTAAGGACTCTAGAAGAAATCGTGAGATCCGTTTATATGGTAGCTATTTGAGGCTATAGACCGATTTGGACCGTACTAAGCACAGTTGTTGGAAGCCTAGTCCGACAAAAATAGCGGCTTGCAGAACTCAAGAAGTCAAATCGGGAGATTGGTTTATATGGGAGCTATATCTAAATCTCAATCGATATGTGCCATTTGCTTTCGCCATCGACTTACATTGATATTTGGTAACTGTGCAAAATTTCAGGCGGCTATCTATACGAGTTTGACCTCTGTCGTGATTTCGACAGGCGGACGGATGGACGGACATGAATAGGTCGACTCAGTACGTGGAGACGATCAAGAATATATATACTAAATGGGGTCTTAGATGAATATTTCCAGGTGTTTCAAACGGAATGACTAGATTAGTTTATCCCCATCCTATGGTGGTGGGTATGAATATGGAGAAATATGGAGAGAAATCTAATCTCGAATAACTAAGTACTCGTATCGTTGTCCATTTATCATCATACCGATCAATATTTTGTCCAAAAACAGATTAAAATCGAAGTAGAGATGAATCGGCATATAAATTGATATAGCCATTATTAAAATCGATTAAACATTTGAGGCTCATAAAGGTCATATTTTTAATCTGATTTTACTATAATTTTGTATAAGGAGTTTAATTAGATCTTTCCATGCCTAAAGCATATCAAAATATAGCCGCCGCATTAGTCTTCTTGAGCTCAACTAAGCGTTATCGATATTTCATTAAATCTTGGAAAAGAGTTGTGTTAGTTGATGATTGAGGTGCCTAACCAATATCCTCTCATTCTGAAACCAATATCCCTGCATTTCTTCTTCGACAGAAAAGGATATAAGAAAAGATTTGCTCTGCTATTGGAGCGATATCAATATATTGTCCGGTTTGTACTACAATTAAATTATATGTTGGAGACCTGTGTAAAATGTCAGCAAATTCCAATAAGAATTGCGCCCTTTGGGGGCTCAAGAAATAAAATAGAGAGATCGATTTATATGGGAGCTGTATCAGGCTATAGACCGATACAGACCATAATAAACATGCATGTTGATGGTCATGAGAGGATCCGTCGTACAAAATTTCAGGCAAATCGAATAATAATTGCGACCTCTAGAGGCTCAAGAAGTCAAGATCGCAGAACGATTTATATGGCAACTATATCAGGTTATGACCCGATTTGAACCTTATTTGACACAGCTGTTTAAAGTAAGAATAAAATTCGTCTTGCAAAATTTCAGCCAAATCGGATAGGAATTGCGCCCTTTAAAAGTTCAAGAAATCAAGTCGCCAGATCTGTTAATATGACAGCTATATCAGATTATGAACCGATTTGAACCATTCTTAGCACAGTTGTTGGATATCATTACAAAATACTTTGTGCAAAAATTCATTCAAATCGGATAAGAACTGCGCCCTCTAGAAGCTCTAGAAGTCAAGACCCTAGATCGGTTTATATGACAGCTTTATCAGGTTATGGACCGATTTGCGCCATACTTAGTACATTTGTTGGATATCATAACAAAACACGTCGTGCAAAATTCCATTCCAATCGGATAAGAATTGCGCCCTCTAGAGGCTCAAGAATTTAATACCCAAGATCGGTTTATATGGCAGCTATATCAAAATATGGACGGATTTAAATCACACTTAGCACAGTTGTTAGAAGTGATCCCAAAACACCACGTGCAAATTTCAGTCAAATCGGACCAGAATTGCGCCCTCTAGAGACTCAAGAAGTCAAGACCCAAGATCGGTTTATATGGCAGCTATATCAAAACAAGGACCGATATGGCCCATTTACCAAACGACCTACACTAATAAGAAGTATTTTTGCAAAATTTCAAGCGGATAACTTTACTCCTTCGAAAGTTAGCGTGCTTTCGACAGACAGACGGACGGATATGGCTAGATCGGCATAAAATGTCACGACGATCAAGAATATACACATTTTATGGGGTATCAGACGAATATTTCGAGTAGTTACAAACAGAGTGACAAAATTAGTATACCCCCATTCTATGGTGGAGGGTATATAAATAATTTTTCAAAGTTAATAACTGGAAGAATCAATCAGCGACGGGTTACCCGCTGCACTATTTAAGACTGGAGGCGGCACGCTGACAAGGCCTACGCATCAACTTGTCTGCGCAATTTGGCTAGAAGAATCCATACCCGATGATTGGAGCCTCAGCATACTATGTCCCGTGCATAAGAAAGGAAACAAGACGAAATGTGCAAGCTACAGAGGTAGAAGTCTCCTCCCCATTTCATACCAGATACTCTCGAGCGTACTGTGTGAAAGATTAAAACCTAAAGTCAATGTGATAACTGGGCCCTATCAATGCGGCTTTAGACCTGGTAAATCCACCCTAGACCAGATATTCACACTGCGCCAAATCCTGGAAAAGACCCAAGAATGACAAATCAACACCTACCATCTCTTTGGTGACTACAAAGCCGCTTTCGATACCATTTAACGTTCAAAGGTATTTCAAGCCATGTCTGAGATTGGAATCCCTGCACAATTAATACGACCTTGCAGGATAACACTTGCTGATACGCGTTCCTCTTTTAATACCAAACGAGGTTTCAAACAAGGAGACAACCTATCGTGTGATCTCTTTAATATCCTGCTGGAGAAGATTATACGAGATGCAGATGTGAATAGATATGGCACACTTGTCACAAGAGAACACATGCTACTCGCCTATGTCGACGACATCATAGGTCGGTCACCGGAAGTAGTAACTGCAGAATTTGAAAGAATCGAAAGGGAGTCAGTGAAAATGGCACTAAATGGAGATAAGACGAAATGGATGGTTTCAACTCCCAAAACACCTTGTACAATCGAGCAGATAAAGAAATTTTTCTACTTCGGCACCGCCATAACCGAAACGAATGACACCAGTTTTGAGATAAAGCGAAGAATAATACTGGCAAACATATGCTACTTTGGACTAGGTAAGCAGTTTAGAAACTAGGCCACCTCTCGACAGACGAAGCTTACACTATACAAGACACTTATGCTACCCGTGCTGTTGTATGGTTCTGAAGCATGGGTATTTGTGAAAGCAGATGTGGCAGTGCTTGGAGTATTTGAGAGAAAGATTCTTCGTAAAATATATGAATTAGTTTGCGTTAATGTAGAATATAAGCGTCGTATAAACCACGAGCTGAATGACGATGTATCGAAATACAGCGGCTTCGTTGGCTAGGTTATGTTGTCAGAATGGATGAAGAAGCTCCAGCAATGAAGTCCTTTGAAAGCAAACACTGTGGTAACCGGTGCGAACAAAAACCCTGGTGGAACGATCAGGTGGTGGGAGACACCTCGAAACTTGGTGTCAGAGTTTATAAAGTCAGCGAAGAAGATCAAGGCACTTGGGAAGCAATTCTACGTTTGGCTAGTGGAAAAAATGTTCTGTCATAGCCAATTAAAGCAAGTAAGTAATGCAAATTGCAAATTTTGCCCAGAAACAGGAGAAAACTTCTCACATATCAATAAGTTCAGTCCGATTCAAGTTTATGCTCAATGATAAGGGGCCTCCTTTTTATAGCCGAGTCCGAACGAGGTGCCGCAGTGCTACACCTCTTTGGAGAGAAGTTTTATATGGCATAGTACCTCACAAATTTTGCCAGCTGTAGGAGGGGAAAACCACCGTTGAAAATTTTTTCTGATAATCAGCGATCAAAATTTGAAACGGATGGTTGTTGTTACCATATTTACATGTGGAGGTGACGATCCTCATTAAGCTCCTGTAGGTGGGCAAGCTCGTTCCGGTCGTGGCCATTGGTTATTTAAGGCGCCAATAACTCACCTTGTCATATCGAGCATCATAGGCTCTCTGTATTTGTGCAAGAGCCGATGCCACCCGATCTCTCACTGAGACTCGATACCGGTGATTATCCGCGACTGCCGTTGCAGCTACTCCGTATGGAGCATTCCACTATCCGCTACCTGCTCGTGTGTCGGGTGAAACGGATGGTCATCACTGTTAGTAAAAAGGAAATTAAAATTAAAGATAGCATCCATATATCGCTTCCCCTGATTTTCTCAAGTCAATAGAATACTCATTTAATTTATCGTAAAGCCTACGCTAAATTCACAAACGTTGCAAAGTTCGGTCCTTTCGAACTGGATAGGTTTTTATTTTTCTACATTAAAACACTATTTTCCATAGAAATTCTGTCTACGTTAATTGGTTTTGTTATTTTTTTTTTTTTGTTTTGAAATTTTTTAGGTTCTTCAGAATTCTCTTGAACTTATCATCAACTTATAGCTACAACTAAACACTTTGCATCTTCAAATTCTAATGGCATACGATTTGCAGCTTTCATGTGGCGGATCCGGGCAGAACACTTGTTTGTTGTCTATGTGGAAGTCTTTGTATGGCGCAATATTAACACAATCCCAACCTAGGTTTTCCTTTATACGAGCCGAGTAAAAACTGGTGCAATCGGCTGTTACTAACTCAAAGCCCTTTGATTTGGCGATTTCAATGGCAGCATTATAGAGGTGGGTGCCTAGGTTCTTGCCCCGCATTTTAACATCCACACAGGTTGCAATGATGTGCAACACTTTGGTCACATTGTAGCGTTCACAGACATTTGCTTCTCGTTCGACCTTTGCCAGAAATTGGAATATCTTGCCCAATTTGGTGTTGCCCTCTGCGTCAGCTGCCTTTTGCAAATGTTCAGCTTCATCGGGGCCCTTCGGACCGGTAATAGTAAGACCAATTATTTCATCCGAACCCTTCAGGACTGCCTTTAAGCAGGTGCCGTGTTCGATGTTAGTCAACGCATAGTCCAGGCCCATTACCACCTCATCCCTCGGTTCGCTGCTGCTTGTCAAAGGTTCATTGCCGCTAAAATAGAGGGACAAGAAGTCATATGCTCTCTTGTAGTCCTGCTGTGTGATCACCTGTATTTCAATGTCTTCTTCGCTAAAGCCACTTTTTGGAGTGGAGACCATTTTTCACGTGTGGAATAAACGCAAATCTATTTAATACTGAAATGTTGAATACTCCCAGTAGTTAACTGAGCATAACAATGCTGGGATTAGAAATTATTATCATTGGCAATGTTAGCTATTCCAAATAAAATTGTCATTGATAAGGAATACAAGCTCTTTCTTAAAGAAAACACATGTACATATTTAATTGTCTCGTGCCAAAAATAATTCCGATATGACAGAAACGCACAACACTCTTTATCTACACGTTTGCATTATGTTTTCAATTTATGTGCCCTATGCCACTACAGTGCTTCAAAGTTTTATAACTTAATGAATTTATTTGTAATGCTCAGAAGAAATAGAATCGGCAGAATCGACTTTGTTTATTATACCCACCACCGAATAATGGGGGTATATTAATTTTGTCATTCCGTTTGCAACACATTGAAATATCCATTTCCGACCCTATAAAGAATATACATTTTTTTGATCAGCGTAAAAATCTAAGACGATCTAGACATGACCGTCCGTCTGTCCAACTGTGTGTTGAAATCACGCTACAGTCTTTAACAAGTAAAAAGGCGTTAAGTTCGGCCAGGCAGAACTTTGGATACCCACCACCTCGGGTGTAAATGTAAACACCTTTCGTCAAAATCCGTTGAATAATGCATACCCATAGCCGTTATATCGAAATATGATCCGATTTGGACCAAATACTAATAAGTACAAGTAACTGTTCAATTGTGCATAACAAAATATTGGTCTTTTTAGTAGCTTTATCTAAAAATAAAGCGATCTGAACCATATACAATATGGATGTCGAAAAGCCTAACATAAGTCACTGTGTCAAATTTCAGTTAAATCGGATTGTAAATACGCCTTTTTTGGGGCCAAGACTTTAAATCAAGATATCGGTCTATATGGCATCAATATGAAAATCTTGATCGATCTAGACCAAATTGCAGAAATATGTGGAGAGGCTTCACTTAACTCTCTGTCCCAAATTTCTGTAACATCGAAAAATTAATACGCCTTTTATGGGAGTAAGACTTTAAATCGAGAGATCGGTCTATATGGCAGCTATATCCAAATATGGACCGATCTGAGTGAAATTGAAGAAGGATGTCGAAGGTTCTAATACAACTCACTGGCTCAAAGTGCGGCGATATCGGACAATAAATGCGCTTTTTATGGACCCAAAACCTAAAACCGAGAGAGAGTCTATATGGTAGCTATGTCCAGTCTAGAGTCTATATTGGTAGCTGGACCGATCTGTGCCATAATGCAGAAGTATGTCAAGGGGCTTAACTTAACTCACTGTCCCAAATTTTGCCGACATCGGACAATAAATACGCCTTTTATGGGCTCAAAACCGTAAATTGAGGGATCGGTCTGTATGGCAGCTATATCCAAATCTGGACCGATCTGTGCCAAATTGACGAAGGATATCGGAGGACCTAGGGCAACTCACTGTCCAAAGTTTCAGCAAAATCGGATAATAAATGTGTCTTTTATGGGCCTTAGACCCTAAATCGGAGAATCGGTCTATATGGGAGCTATATCTAAAATTGAACCGATCTGAGCCAAATTGGCGAAGGACCTAGGACAACTCACTGTCCCAAATTTCAGCAAAATCGGATAATAAATGTGGCTTTTATGGGCCTTAGACCCTAAATCGGAGGATCGGTCTATATGGGAGCTATATTCAAAACTGAACCGATCTGAGCCAATTTGACGAAGGACGTCGAAGGACCTAGGACAACTCACTGTCCCAAATGTCAGCAAAATCGGATAATAAATGTGACTTTTATGGGCCTAAGACCCTAAATCGGAGGATCGGTCTATATGGCAGCTATATCCAAATCTGGACTGATCTGCGCCAAATTGACGAAAGATATCGAAGGGCCTAACAGAACTCACTGTCCCAAATTTCAGCAAAATCGGATAATAAATGTGGCTTTTATGGGCCTTAGACCCTAAATCGGAGGATCGGTCTATATAGGGGCTATATCGAGATACAGTCCGATATAGCCCATCTTCGAACTTAACCTGCTTATGGACAAAAAAAGAATCTATGCAAAGTTTCAGCTCAATATCTCTATTTGTAAAGACTGTAGCGTGATTTCAACAGACAGACGGACAGACGGACGGACATGTCTAGATCATCTTAGATTTTGACGCTGATCAAGAATATATATACTTTATAGGGTCGGAAATGGATATTTCGATGTGTTGCAAACAGAATGACAAAATGAATATACCCCCTATCCATCGGTGGTGGGTATAAAAAACTGAAAATTGATGGTGTTATTAAGAAAGCTCTAGAAAAGGCCAACTTAATAGAAGTGCTTTGTATATTTTGACACCCTGTAACTTACATGTCGCTCGCTATAAATGTTTTAAACTTTTTGATTTGCTTAGCTCAATTGGTTGTGGTGGAATTGCTTTAAACGCTTTTTCAGAAAGAACACCCAAATATTGTAGGTCTACAAATAGATAAAGCCGCCATATATCGACTCTTGCTGATTTAGGTCAATAGAAGACTCCTTTACGTAAAACCCTATACAAAGCCAGAATCCATAAACGTTGTTAAGTTCGGTCCCTTCGAACTAGGTAGGTACTTATTTATTTAGATTAAAATACTATTTTCCAAAAAATTATCTCTTTGTTCTTATTTAGTTTTTTATTTTTTTTTGTTTTCTCCAGAATTCTCTTGAACTTTAAACAGCTTCTAACTATAACTAACTATAAACATATACACATTTTAATCTTCAAATTCTAATAGCATACGATTTGCAGCTTTCATGTGGAGGATCCGGGCAGAACACTTGTTTGTTGTCTATATAAAAGTCTTTGTAGGGCGCAACATTAACACAATCCCAACCTAGGTTTTCCTTTATACGAGCCGAGTAGAAACTGGAGCAGTCGGCTGTTACTAACTCAAACCCCTTTGATTTGGCAGTCTCAATTGCGGCATTGTAGAGGTGGGTGCCCAGTTTCTTGCCCCGCATTTTAACATCCACACATGTGGCTAAGATGTGCAACACTTTGGTCACATTGTAGCGTTCATAGACATTCGCTTCTCGGTCGACCTTTGCCAGAAATTGAAATATCTTGCCCAATTTGGTGTTGCCCTTTGCGTCGGCTGCCTTTTGCAAATGTTCAGCTTCATTGGGACCCTTCGGACCAGTGATGGTTAGACCAATTATTTCATCCGAACCCTTCAGCACTGCCTTTAAACAGGTGCCGTGTTCGATGTTGCTCAACGCAAAGTCCATGCCCATTACCACCTCATCCCTGGGTTCACTGCTGCCAGTCAAAGGTTCATTGCCGCAAAAATAGAGGGACAAGAAGTCATATACTCTCTCGTAGTCCTGCTGTGTGATCACCTGTATTTCAATGTCTTCTTCGCTAAAGCAACTTTTTAGATTGGGGACCATTTTTTACGTGTGAAATGAACGCAGATCTATCTAATACTGAAATGCTGAATACTCATAGTAGTTAACTGAGCATAAAAATGCTGGGATTAAGAATTATCATGATTTGCAATGTTAGCTATTCCAAATAAAAATTATCATTGATAAGGAATACAAGCTCTTTCTTAAAGAATACATACATACATATCAAATTGTCTTGTGCCAAAATAATTTTAATATGACAGAAACGAACAACACTCCTTATCTACCAAAAATACGTTTGCATTATGTTTTCAAATTATTTACCCCATCCCACTACAGTGCTCCAAAGTATTTTAATTTATTGAATTTATTTGTAATCGGCAGAATGGACTCTGTTCATATTAATTTGTACTTACTAAACTCTAATTGGCTATGACAGAACATTTGTTCCACTGGCCGAGCACAGAAAAGCGTTCCAAGCGCCTCGATCTTCTGTGCTCATTCAAAAATCTCTGACACCTAGTTTCGAGGTGTCTCCCACCACTTGATCTTTCCATCGGGCTTTTGGTCTTCCCAGTTTGCGTGTACCATCGTGTTTGCCTTTTACAGACTTCTTTGCTGGACCTTATTCATCCATTCCGACAACATGACCTAGCCAATGATGCGTGTAACTATGCTATCGTACATACATTTGTGGTTCATACGTCGGCTATATTCTCCATTATCGCAAATTGGTCCACATATTTTACGAAGAATCTTTCTCTCAAATACTCCAATCACTGCCTCATCTGCTTTCACAAGTACCCATGCTTCAGAACCATATAACAGCACGGGTAGTATTAGTATTATTCTTCGCTTAATATCAAATCTGGTGTCATTCGTTTCGGTTACGGCGGTGCCGAGGTCTCAAAGTTGTGGTGTCCAACTTTCTCCATTTTCTTTCTCTGCTCGGTTGTGCAAGGCTTTTTGGGAGTTGAAACCATCCACTTCGTCTTAACTTTCTTATCCTCTTATTTACTGCCAGTCCCATTTTCGCTGACTCTCTTTGGATTTTTTCAAAGGCTGCAGTTACTACTTCCGGTGACCGACCGGACTGATGTCGATGTCGTCGGTATAGGCGAGTAGCATGTGTTCTCTTGTGATCAGTGTGACATATCTATTCACATCTGCATCTCGTTTAATCTTCTCCAACAGGATATTAAAGAGATCACACGATAGGCTGTCTCCTTGTCTGAAACCTCGTTTGGTATTAAATGGTTCGGAAAGATTCTTTCCTATTCTTACTGAGGAACGCGTATCAGCAAGTGTCATCCTGCAGAGTCTCATTAATTTTGCAGGGATACCAAACTCAGACATGAATTGAAATACCTTTGAACGTAAACGAGTATCGAAGGCGGCTTTGTAGTCAACAAAGGGATGGTAGGTGTTGATTTGTCCTTCTCGGGTTTTTTCCACTATTTGGCGCAGTGTGAATATCTGGTCTAGGGTAGATTTACCATGTCTAAAGCCGCATTGATAGCGCCTAATTATTTCATTGATTTTAGGTTTTAATATTTCACACAATACGCTCGAGAGTATCTTGTATGCCATGGGGAGGACATTTATTCCTCTGTAGTTGGCACATTCCGTTTTGTCTCCTTTCTTGTGTACCCGACATAGTATGCTGAGGTTCCAATCATCGGGTATGAGTTCATATGCTTGCATAGTAATTTGTAATCGAGGCAAATACCATAATTGTTACTGAATCATCTTAACTCGAACCGTTTTGGAATAGATTGATGCCAGGTGCAATCTGACATTTCCATTGGAAAGTTTGGCATTTTCCTCATCATCGTATTCAGAATGTTTTGACGTATGACCATCATTTGTATTGTTGACTGTGACTTGAAAAAACAAATTCGGCTAGGCCGAATGTTATATACCCTCAACCATGGATCGCATTTTTCGAGTTCTTTGTCCAGTATCTCTTTATGGGCAAACAATGGACAATAGATAAAAACTGTCATGATATTGGAGCCATACCAGGTTATGTACCGATTCGGACCATGGTTTGGATATATGAGACCTTAGTAGAAATCATTGTGCAAAACTTCAGCCAAATCGGATAAGAATTGCGACATATAGAGGCTCAAGAATTAATATCAGGAGATAGGTTTATATGGGAGCTATATCAGATTATAGACCGATTCAGACAATATATAGCAGATTCAGACCATATATATTTAAGATACCGGAGTTTAGACGCCCATCCTTGGCCGTGGTCACCCTGCGCCTGTCGAAGAAGTCTAAGTACCTAGGAGTCTAAGTCTAAGTACCCCGAGGAAAGAAGCCGTAAGGCACTGTGCGCTCTTTACTCCTGCGGGAGGATGTTCGGTGGAAAGTGGGGGTAACTCCCAACATGATTTATTGGATGTATACGGCCATCGTGAGGACGCGTGCGAGGAGGTTTCAGAAGGTCCAGAGATTGGCCTGCATCGGGATCATAGGGGCACTGAGATTCGTACCGCAGGCAAGCCTGGAGGCGATGCTGGATATGCAGACCATTGAGGCCTATATTTGGAACTGGGCCGCCAGGGTCGCCCTTAGGATGAGGGAGCTTGGCATGCTGAAGGAGGATGGTTATGGCCATCGGCCAGTTCGATTCTGGGTGTTATGGATGCGGAGGGTAGACTGAGGAGGATCTCTGACTACCTGGCACCACTGCTGACTGGAGGGAGGGCATTCGCGATTAGATTTCCTGAGAGGGGCGAATGGTGCACTTGAGCAGGGTGAGACCTCGATCTACACAGATGGCCCCAAGATGTAGTCAGGTACTGGATTGGAGTCTACTCAGATGCACTCAATATCAGTATGTCTCTGAGACTGCCGGACGAGTATACGGTCTTTCTAGGCGAGGTCTGTGCCATTGCAGGTCTGTGCACATTGCCACCCTCGA
The DNA here is from genome assembly GCF_963082655.1 of Stomoxys calcitrans. Classification (NCBI taxonomy): domain Eukaryota; kingdom Metazoa; phylum Arthropoda; class Insecta; order Diptera; family Muscidae; genus Stomoxys; species Stomoxys calcitrans. Next base: position 84,828,292 of record NC_081556.1, on the reverse strand, counting down.
AACTCTGAATTTATGTGGACAGTATGGCGGCGTTCAAGGCTTTAGGGTCGAGGATGGTGAGGTCGAGATGCGTGGCGGATTGTTTGGAATCCCTGGATAGGCTCCGGGCCCACGATGTAAAGTTGACATGGATTCCTGGGTATGAGGGGGTTCTGGGGAATGAGAGGGCGGATGAGTGCGCCAAGAGGAGTTCGTCTGTGCCGGGCGGACCACAGGACCTAAACACAGGAGATAGGATGGCCAGGGCGGCGTCGGTGGCAAGGTGGGACGCGGTGGATGGTTGCCGGACTGCAAAGACGTTTTGGCCAGTTATCGACCAGAAGAGGACGAGGGAGTTGCTGGCGTTCGATAAGAAATCGATGAGTACCTTGACAGGGGTCATAACCGGACATTGTGCCATAGGTCGCATGGCGGCGCGCATGGGGATACCGCACAATGACTTCCGCAAGAGTTGCCTCGATGAGGATGAAGAGAGAGACTATTGAGACTATTGTGTACTTGCTGTGTTCATGTTCGGGTCTGCAGGGACGTAAGCTCTCCTTTCTGGGGACCCGTTTCTTCTGTAATCTAGGTCAACTTGCGAACGTACCTCTGGTAGGTCTCCTGAGATATTTTGAAGGAACGGGATGGGTTGCCATAAGCTCCAGCGTAGGTAGATCGGTGCTTGCGTGGGGATGGGCATTTCTACACCCCTGCTCCACTCCTCCTGTCTTCCTCTAGTCCGAGGTCTGACATGTTCTTTCTCTTCCCTTTCACTCTCTAGGGTACCACAATAGGCCAAACTGACCTCCGAGTGAACTCACCTTTGGTGGGCAACCCATTCAACATGACCTAACAGGGACAACCTTCTCACTTATCAATCCGATTTAAGTTCAAGCTCAATTATAAGGGACATCCTTTTTATATATACAGCGGTCAAAAAAAGTATTCATCATTCAATGTTTTTTTTTTAATAAGTCTACAAAAGACAATTGGAATAAAAACATATTAAACTAATGATGCAGTAGTGCTTGTGTGATATATATGTACACAATTTCATTGTTTTTAAAGAAAAAAATAGTATTTATTGGAACAAAAAGGGCCATTTTACAGCTGAACACAAAAAATTAAACAAAAAAAGTATTCATCATTGCAAAAAAACAAAAAAATAAATAACATAATTTAAAAAAATTAATACTTTGTTATTCGACCACCGCGTCTTATAACTTCTTTTAAACGGCTTGACATCGATTGGACTAATTTAGCGGTTATATTTTGGTCTATATTAGTCCATTCCTCCATTATCACCTGTTGCATTTGACTCTTGCTCGAAAAATTGCGCGTTCTCAATTTGCGTTCGAGATGTTCCCAAAGATGTTCAATTGGGTTCAAGTCGGGACTTTGAGGAGGAGTTTTAATGACTTTGGGGCAGTTATACAGCATCCACATCTTGGTATTTAAAGCAGAATGTTTGGGGTCATTATCTTGATAATATTGAAAGTTATTACCAAGCCCAAGTTTTACAGCACTATCTTTTAAATTCCTCTTTAAAATGTCAATGTAATACTTATGATCCATTACTCCATTAATAATTTCAAGATTTCTCGCTCCTGAAGCCGCCATACACCCCCAAACCATTAAACCACCTCCACCATGTTTTACAGTAGCAACTGTGTTTCGTTCTTCAAGCTCTGTATTTGGTTTTCTGTACACTATGACCTTTCCATCGCACCCAAAAAGATTAAACTTGCTCTCGTCTGCAAAAATTACTGTTTTCCAAAATGATTCGGGCTGTTTTACATACATTTTTGCGAAGTTTAGCCTTTTCACTCGGTTTATTTTATTTATAAAGGGCTTCTTACGTGCAGTTCTTCCTCTGTAACTATGCCTTTTGAGTGTATTTCGAATTGTTTGTGTAGTAACTTCCTTCCCTAAATATTCCATAGTGTTTTTACGAAGAATGGTCGCATTTGTCTTCGGAGTTTTCTGAACTTGCCGCACTAGCCAACGCACATCTCCAACTGAAAGTGCTTTTGGTCGACCAGATCTTGGTTTATTGTCAACAGTTTTCGTTTCTGTCCACTTTCTGATGATGGATTGTGTAGTAGATCGTGGTCTATTTAATATTTCACTGATAGTTTTTTGAGTTAAACCATTCCTGTGGTGTTTTATTATCAAAACTTTTACCTCATCAGAAACCTCGTTTTGCTTACGACCCATTTTGACAAAAACTATATTTTCAATGAAATTAAATATTTGCTGTCAAGGGCAAAGCCTCCTTTACTAAATAAAACAGAAAAGGGGGATTCCCAAATAATATTTGAATTTGACTTTGATGATAGCACATCAATGATGAATACTTTTTTTGTTCTGTTTTTGGTGTTATTATATAAAATTGCATTTTTTGCGCTAATTAAATTTATTTTTTGAATTTATTTTAAAACATATTACAAAAAATAAACTATTGCATAAAACTGCATTATTTGTTTACTTTAAATTTTCTTCAATTACCCAAAATAAGTGAATTTATTATCAATTTTGCTAATGATGAATACTTTTTTTGACCGCTGTATGATGGTTACCCAAGGTACGCCCCGGCCCGGCCGAACTAAGCACACTTTTGTTTGTTAATATATACACTGGAGGTGAATTATTTTCGAACTTCGGCCCAGCCGATATCCACCACTATGGGGGATTGTGGCGTTACTCATCTAGTATTTCGTTTGTAACACTTTGAAATTTTGATCCGCTAACTCGTAAATTACTGTTGCGAATGTTAATTATAGAAAAATTTTTTACAACTCCTACTTGAAAACACTGTGTTGTGCCAAAAGAAATGACCGTCCTAATAACGTTTTGTGCTGCTCACATTTACATTTACAATAGAAACAAAGCCACCATACACGTTTATTGTCACTCAACAGATTCGAAATAAATTCTTTTTGGCAACAACTCGTCGACAACAAGGTTATCTGGTGACACCTGACAAAGCCCATGATCCACACTATGAATAGCTAATGATAATGATTAAAATATTTTTTTTTTTTTTTTTTGAATGGAGATCACCTAGCAACGAATATAAATCTAATTGAAGATGAAATAGTAAAAATTAAAATAAACCTTCTCCATATTTTTCAAACACCCAAAAAAATATGCCTGCTGAAATTAGGAAACACTGTCAGCTGATGTTAAATTAAAAATGTTAAACTTGTGGATGAATCTATTCAACATTTTTAGCTTCAAAATTGAGGCATTTGGTATATATTAACAAAAACAAGTAAAAGAGTGTTAAGTTAAGCCGGGCCGAATCTTTTATACCTTCCACCATTGATCGCATTTGTCAAGTTCTTTGAACGACCTTTTCAATATATAGATGAGCTACATCAATACCGATTATGGACCATATTTGTCATGGCTGTTTGAAGTCATGGAAAAATACCACCTCCAAAATTTCGGGCAAATCGAGTAGAAATTGCGCCCCTCCAGTGGTTCAGAGTGTCAATTTGAGAAATCGGTTTTTCTGGCAGCAATATCAGGTTATCAATCGATTGTCAGAAGTCATACCAAAATGATTTTTGCAAAATAAAAACCAAATTGGATATGAATTTTGGTTCAAGAAGTGTAATCGGGCGATCGGTGTATATGGCGGCTATATCAGGTTATGGACCGATTCCAACCATACTTGGCACAGATGTTGGAAGTTATTCCTCAACGCCAAATCGGATAAGAATTGCACCCTCTAGAAGCTCCAGAACTCAAGACTCATACCTTATGCCCCATAGCAGTTATATCGAAATATGATCCGATTTGAAGCAATAATACTCATAAGTAAAAGCCATTGTTCAATTGTGTATAACAAAATATTGATCTTTTTAATAGCTATATCTAAAAATAAACCGATTTGAAGCATATACGACAGGGATTTCGAAAAGCCTAACATAAGTCACTGTGTCAAATTTCAGTGAAATCGGATTATAAATGCGCCTTTTATGGGGCCTAAACTTTAAATCGAGATATCGGTCTATATGGCAGCTATATCCAAATCTGGACCAATCTGCGCCAAATTAAAGAAATATGTCGAAGGGCCTTACACAACTCACTGTCCCAAATTTCGGGGACATCGGACAATAAATGCGCCTTTTATGGCCCCAAAACCATATATCGCTAGTTTGGTCTATATGGCAGCAATATGCAAATCTTTATCGATCTAGAAAAAATTGCAGAAATATATTGTCACTGTCCCAAATTTCGGCGACAGCGGACAATAACATTCGCCTTTTATGGTCCCAAAACCTTAAATCGAGAGACCGGTCTATATGATAGCTACATCCAAATATGGACCTATTTGTGCCATATTGCAGAAGTATATCAAGGGGCATAACTTAACTCAATGTCCCAAATTTCGGTGACATTGGACAATAAATGCTCCTTTTATTGGTTCGAAGACTTAAATCGAGAGATCGGTCTATATGGCAGCTACAATATATCCAAATCTGTACCGATATGGGCCAGAAGGATGTCGAAGGGCCTCACATAAGTCCCTGTCCCAAATTTCGATGAAATCGTACAATAAATTCGCATTTTATGGGCCCAAAACCTTAAATCGAGAGATCGGTCAATATGGCAGCTATTTCCTAATCTGAACCGATCTGGGCCAAATTGAAGACGGATGTCGAAGGGCCTCACAGAACTCAATGTCCCAAATTTCGACGAAATCGGACAATAAATTCGCCTTTTATGGGCCCAAAACCTTAAATCGAGAGATCGCTCAATATGGCAGCTATTTCCCAATCTGTACCGATCTGGGCCAAATTGCAGAAAGATATCGGGGGGTCTAACCTAACTCACTGTCCCAAGTTTAAGCATGATCGGATAATAAATGTGTAAACGGACTATCAGCACAGCAATGATATGCCGACAGACGGAGATGACGAAGCCCAATCAGCACGAATTTCTGAGACCAACCAATCGAAATTCTGAGTCATTGCCAAAGTAGTGGTGCAGGGTACAGTTTGTGATTCTATATAAACTTATACATACTAATTCTAGTACTAATTTTCCCTTGAACATTCCATTAAATAATAGGGTATACTTCTTTCATATGTGGCCTCTTTTTTTATGCCGAGTCCGAACCACCACTAGGTAGAGAAGTTATAACATGGCAGGATATTTTACAAATATGGCCAGCATTAGTAAGGGTATAACCACCGCTGAAAATTTGTTGATGTTCACGGTGGAATTTGCACCCAGGCTTTCGCCGTCATAGGCGGACATGCTAACCTCTGCGCCACGGTGGCCTCAGCGGCTTTAGACCTGGTAAGTCCATCGTTTATTCCCACTGTCCCAAATCCTGAAAAAGATTCGAAAAGGACAAATCGACACCTTTGTTGACTATAAAGCTGTTTTCGAGTCTGAGTTTTGTATCCCTGCAAAATTAATAAGACTCTGCAGCATGACACTTGTTGATTGATACACGTTCCTCAGTAAGAATAGGAAAGAATCTCTCCGAACTATTCAATACCAAACGAGGTTTCAGACAAGGAGACAGCTTATAGTGTGATCTCTTATAGACAGCTTATAGTGTGAAATTAGTCTGACGGTGACGCTTGAAATTTTGCACAGATACTAAGTATTGATGTAGGAGATTGGCGATTGCAAATGGGCCATATGGGTTCAGATTTGGAATAGGTTCCATATAAACGGATCTCCCGATTTGACTTCTTGGGCCCGTGGAAGCCGCAATTTTTGTCCGATTTACAACAACTGTATCAAGTATGGTCCAAATCGGCTAACAACCTGATATAGTTCCCATATAAACCGATCTCCCGATTAGACTTTTTGAGTTTCACAAGGCGCAATTTTTGTGCGATAGGGCTGAAATTTTGCATGCGATGTTCTGTTACGATTTCCAATAACTGTGCCAAATACGGCCAAAATCAGTCTATAACCTGATATAGCTCTAATGTAAACCGATGTCTCGATCATCCTTGTTCGGTTCCTAGAAGCTTTAATTTTTGCTGGTTTGACAGAAGTTTGGTTTGTACAATAGAATAAAATTATGCCCTACAATTATGTATATTTTGTATAAATTTGTAGCAGAATCCATGGTGATGGGTTTCCAAGATAAGGCCCGGCCGAATTTAGCACACTTTAACTTGTTTTATTTAGTTTATGATGGAAATTTTAGAAATAAACATAACACAATTAGATAGGGCGCTTATGTTAAATTTGCATGACTTTGTCTTAAAAAATTCTTATCACCATGCATATATGATTTATGTCGTTCTAGTTTAATTTTCATCATATTCCAATTGTTTAACCCCACACCACAATTAATAGAATAGCATGAATAAAGGCAGAAGAAATTTGCAACCTTTCATTTACAAAACTCTCCAAATGTTTTTCGCTCTCACACACTCTTTTTTTAAAAAACGAACAACTTTCCGTGAAAGTTTGTACAAAATTTTGAGTACGCGAACACTCGAATTGCTGCGTATTGTTACCATATCTTCCAAATTACCTTAAAGTTCACAAGAAACCCAAATTTGTTAACAGGAGGTTTATCCCCATGATAAATTAATCTTCCGGTTAGCTAACACGAACTTTATTTATTCTACGAGAAAACCACCCCAAGTCTTTTTTATAACCTAACCAAAATGTATATTCTGTAATTTTTATACCCACCACCATAGGATAGGGTGTGCATTCACTTAGTCATTCCGTTTGCAACACATCGAAATATTCAATTCCGACCTACTAACGATAATTGTATTTCTGATCATCGTAAAATTCCAAGACGCTTTAACATGATGACTATGAGTCTGTACTTCGAGATTTCGATCAGTTGTTATCGCACTACAGCTTTTGAAAGTTGATATATTCAACAGAAATTTGGTACAGACTTGTATTTCTTCCATGCGCTGGTTAAATGGTTTAAATCGAACTATAATTGGCTCATTTATTACCCGATTCATTGAAATTTATTACATTTAATTGTACTAGCTAGCAGGATATACGAACCACAACAATCTATTTGGTTGCCCAAAAAGTAATTGCGGATATTTCATATAGTCGGCGTTGACAAATTTTTTCACAGCTTGTGACTCTGTATTTGCATTCTTTCTTCTGTCAGTTATCAGCTGTTACTTTTAGCTTGCTTTAGAAAAAAGGTGTAAAAAAAGTATATTTGATTAAAGTTCATTTTAAGATCTTTATTAAAAATGCATTTACTTTCTTTTAAAAAATCCGCAATTACCTTTTGGGCAATAGTTGGATAAAGCTACCATATTTAGCTCTTATACGGCACATTTATATTCCGCTCTCCGAACCAAGTTTGGTCTGCACCTGATCATATTTAGATATAGAATCACATCAATCGATCTGGCAATTAAGGCACTTATTACAAGATTTCGATGAAATTTGAAAAAAAGAGTTGGACCAGACTAGGTCCATATCGGACCATACTTCGATATAGCTGACATATTAACCGATACGCCGGTTAAGGTTCTTAAGCACGTAAAAGCTTTCTTAACCGATTTCGCTGAAATAAAGAACACTACATTGGTTTAGGCCTCCCGTTGCTCAAACCGAATGTGCTTCATATTTCGATATTATCTTGGGTCATAAGCCCTTTAAAAGAGGAATATGCTTAAATTTTAAACTGTGACTTGGACAAGGCATCTAGAAATTTGATCCAAATATGATCCGGAGCAGCCTTTACTACTACATAACATCGTCATCTTTTGGTCATTTTACATTGGTTTTGGTACTTTGTCCGATTTAACGTAAACGCAGATAAACGTTGTGCGGAGTTGATCCATTCGATTGCCCCGAGGATCTTTACCGCCCGAATTTATGTATTTCGTTGAATACTCGTCGTCACCCAACGAATTTCTGTAGACCTAGGAGTGCATTGAGCTACAATTTTAGAAAGTCTAGAGTAGGTGATTTGAATGTGGTCGTTTAGAGCTGTTGATTTAAACACTGACCTACGATTCTTTTAATCCACTCTTAGGTTAGGTTAGGTTGAAAAGAGGGTGCAGATATTAATCCGCACCATGCCACTATGGACATACACCTAAGCCAGTAATCGGCTTGTTGTGCACTCTAACAATTAAGGAATAATTCCAAAAAAGAAAATTTGAACTTAGGAATTCCGTGCTACTTCACGGAACATGAACCCCTAAGTTGGTTCATGTCTGGTATCATGTCCCCGCCAAAGTTCCGGTGTCTGTTTGCAGCGAAAGTCGGGCAATGACATAGGAAATTCTCCAATATCCTATTATCCTCCCGCAAGCCCTACACATGCTATCACTTGTCGCACAGATTTTATATAAGTGTGCTCGTAGTCCCATGTGTCCCCTTATGACACCAAAAGCTATATTGACCTCCTTCTTACTATTACTTAGCCTCGTCTACTCACGATCCATATCACCCCATAGGATTTTCGCCGTCCTACCGACCGCATCGCTGTTCCATAGTGTTATTGTACATGCGCATTCGTAACCCACTCCCTTAACTCAAATTGAGTCGGCCCGAAAGGCTTCGGGTTAACCAAATTTATCGACGGCATTTCTCAGGCCTTCATTGCCAAATTTTCTGCCCTTACTCCGCTGTGGCCCGGCATCCATTCGATGCGGATTTTGCCATCCTCTGAGAAGGCGTTAATCTCCTTCTTACACTGCAAGACTGTTCTTGACCTTACCGTACTGCTTATTATTGCCCTTATGGCAATTTTACCGTAGTCGCCCGGATCTCCGCCTGTAGGACCGAATTATAGTTAGGCAGTCTAAAACAGATCTCAGTCTCTGGGTTCTCAATGTAGACCCTCTGGCCCACACTGTCCCCTAGATTTGTTCCATCCGTGTAACAAGATCTTCCAGATGGTAATTCGAGTATTCCTTCAATTCAAGAGTGTGTCGCTGGCAGCAGGGCCTCGCGGTCGACTTCAAGGTTCATCTCAGGTATCCGATTGGAGTCCTCTTCCCTTCCTTCCAGGTTTCCTATCGTCGCTTCGATTATACCGCAATGGTATCAGCTGCTCTCATCCTCAATCTATTATCCCATCGCCTTAAGTCTCATAGCCGCAGTGGCTGCCTCACATTTAATCTGTATGTCAATAGGTCGGATATCAAGAATAGTTTCCTTTGATCTAGTGGGCGTGGTCCTCATCGCTCGGCCTTTGCCAAGACAACATGTTCTCTGAACTTGTTGTATAGACCTAACGTTGCACTTTTTCTCCATAGCAGTCCACCAAACTATTGAGGCGTAAGCAAGTGTTGGTCTAATCACGCTTTTGTAGAACCAGTGGACTATCCTCGAATTCAGGCCCCATTTCGAGCCTACGGCCCGGTCCGTCTATAAAGTGCCCATAATCTGTGAGTCTTGTCGGTACGCTCCTGAATGTGACACTTCCAATTAAGTTTCCTATCCAAGATCACTCTTAAGTATTGGACCTTGTCTGATATCAAAAATTTGGCCACCTTCGTCTTCCCCGTGAACAGGCATATTTCAGTCTACTCTGTGTTTGCATTGAGACCCCTAGGTCGAGCCCAGTCGTGTGTCACCTGCAAGACCCTTTTCGCTTTTCTGCATAGCTGGTTCGGATCCTTACTCCTTAGAAGTATTATAACATCGTCTGTGTAGCAGACTGATTCAAATCCTTCCTCAGTAAGCATCCATAATAGGTCATTTATGATGGTCACTCCCCTGTGGCGTGCCTTGTTCCACTTTCTCCCTTATACTTATGTCATGGGACACACAATTAATCCACCTGCTCTTAGCATGTGGTTTATCCAGTCTCTAAGGATCGGCTCCAAACGATACTGGTCTAAGGATTCGATCAGTGTGTCGATCAGTTAAAAGCCCCCCATTTCGGTATCGAAGGATTCTTCTATTAGCCAATATTGCTAATCTCCCCGGTCGCTCAGGATTTCTCTTGGGCTGATTTTCTTTCGGAAGAGGACAACTATCTTCAAAAGACTCCACCAGTGCAGTCCACCTGTTGACATAGTTGTCAAGGTCTTCTATGCTGGGACAATTTAAATTATCTTGCCCTAGTCTTCCTCTGCGTAATCTTCCAAATTTTGTCCAGTTGGTTTTCAACTTATTCCGGAAGCTCGTCGGATTCGGCGCTGGCCATGCGATTCTAAAACTAATATAGCGATGGTCAATGAAAGAGTGTCCTGGAAGGCCCTGCAATCCTGAACATCATCGATAAGATTTTCCGAACATATCGTCACATCTAATACCTCCTCCCTAATCCTATAAACAATGGTAGCGGTGTCACCAATATTAAGTGTTATTGGGTCGTTAGTATTCAAGAACTTTGCCACCACGAAATGTGGTGAGAGTTCGCATCGCACCCTATTAGTATCTCGTTTCCTGTCTGTTTTGCTTTCCTCACCAGCTGTTGCAACTCCGACTTGGGTGGCGGTGTCGGAGAATCGAAAGGCAGAAAGGGTCACTGTTCGTTTGGCTGTGTTGTTGTCTCTCGCCCTGCACTGCCTAATGTTTTAGTATTAGGATGTTTGCTTATCCTAGTCTATCCATTATTGGGACAGTCGGTGATGGCCTCGTCGTCAGCCCCCTTAAAAATTATGTTTCAATGTCCCTACACGTCGCACTAGATATTATGCACCCCTGCGGTCAATTTATGCTCATTGGATGAGAACCCTCGAATAGTGCGATCTCTGAGAAAGTTCGAAATAAATCAAACGAAGCCACTACCGATACCAAATGCAACAAGCTTTGATAGTACTACACCGTGCCAGACCCAATCAAATGCCTTGGAGATATCCAGAGCTACAACCTTACTCTCACCAAACTGGTGGATTGAGCGACTTCCGACAGAAGTGTCATGAGGTCGCCCGTAGACCGATTTCTGCTGATCCAATACTGTTGGTCCCTAAGAAGGCTATTCAACTCTAAATACCTCACAAGATGGTGATTAACCATGCTCTCCATAACCCTGGAGAGAGAGGAGCGTATCGCAATTGGCCGATAGTTCGCAGGGTTGTTTGCCTCACCCTTCTTCTTCGAAAAAATATCGATTGAGTGGAGTGGTTGATTGCTAATCGGCAGGGAAGAGTTCCCTGCAAATATATCAGCCAACAGCTTAGCCATATCAGTGAACGTTTGATCATCCTTAACAGTGAACGTTTGATCATCCTTAACAAGAGTTGGAATAGATGAAGAACTACCCTTTACCCTTTTCACGAACGACCAAAAGCTCTTACTTCGTCATGTTAAAAGCAAGAACCTTAGTATGCAGACGTTGTTCGTAAAGATCTTGTCTACTTGCGCAGCAGTTTAGTATTGGCATTTTTATCCAAGCGCCAATTCCTGAATGCCACCTCTTTCGATCTGACAGCATCTCTGCATGTCTGGTTAAACCAACTTTTGTCGTCTGATTTAGCCGTTATAGTCATAACTGGACTAAATGTCCTCATTCCATTTAAAATTATCTTCTCAATCATTCCAGCATTAGCATTTATATCGTCATCTAAAAAACATTTCTAGTTTCCAATTAAAATGCTGCAAGAATCTATTGAGCTCAGCCCAATGTCCTTTTTAGTATAAAAATATTGACCGCTTCGGGACTGGGGAGGAAGCAGAACGTAGAGCACAATGCGAACATGTAAGAGAGTACTAAGTTCGGCCAGGCCGAATCTTATATACCCTCCACCATGGATCGCATTTGTCGAGTTCTATGCACAGTATCTCTTTTTAGGCAAACAAAGAGTATTGAATAAGAACTGTTATGCTATTGGAGCTATATCAAGTTATAGTCCGATTCGGACCATAAATGAATGCTGAACATTGTAGAAGTCATTGTGTAATATTTCAGTTCATTCAGATAAGAATTGCGCCTTGTAGGGGCTCAAGAAGCAAAATAGGGAGATCGGTTTATAAAGGAGCTGTATCAAGCTATTGATCGATTCAGACCATAATAGATACGTATATTGAAGGTCATAAGAGAAGCTGTTGTACAAAATTTCTTCCAAAGATGAGAAGAAGGATGAGAATTGCGCCCTCTATTGGCTCAAGAAGTCAAGATCCCAGAACGGTTTATATGGCAGCTATTACAGGTTCTATACCGATTTGCGCCATACTGAGCACAGTTATTGAAAGTCATAACAAAACAACTCATGCAAAATTTCAGCCAAATCCGATGCGAATTGCGCGCTCTATTGGCTCAAGAAGTCAAGATCCATGATCGGTTCATATGACAGCTATACCAGATAATGATAATGAACAAAACACTACGTGCAAAATTTCAGTCCAATCGGATGAGAATTGCGCCCTCTAGAGGCTCAAGAAGTCAAGACCCAAGATCTGTTTATATGGCAGCTATATCAAAACATGAACCGATTTGAATCATACTTAATGCAGTTATTGGAAGTGACACCAAAATACAACGATCAGAATTTATGTCAAATCGGATAAGAATTGCGCCCTCTAGCGGCTCAAAACGTCAAGACCCAAGATCGGTTTATATGGCAGCTATATCAAATCATGGACCGATTTGGCCCATTCACAATCCCAACCGACCTACACTAATAAAAAAATATTTGTGCAAAATTTCAAGCGGCTAGCTTCACTTCTTCGGAAGTTAGCTTGCTTTCGACCGATAGACGGACGGACGGACGGACATGGCTATATCGACTTAAAATGACATGACCATCAATAATAAAGGGTGATTTTTTTGAGGTTAGGATTTTCATGCATTAGTATTTGACAGATCACGTGGGATTTCAGACATGGTGTCAAAGAGAAAGATGCTCAGTATGCTTTGACATTTCATCATGAATAGACTTGCTAACGAGCAACGCTTGCAAATCATTGAATTTTATTACCAAAATCAGTGTTCGGTTCGAAATGTGTTCATTCGATGTTACAAACAGAATGACGAAATTTGTATACCCCCATCCTATGGTGGAGGGTATAAGAAGATGCTGAAAATATGCAGTGATCGGAGTTATTAAGAGGTGCAAGAGTATTAACTTCATTCTTTTCAGGGTGTGAAGTTAAAAAAAAGTCGAGAGTATTATTTTGGTGTCCGTGGACACATGCGATATGTGTCGGTTTGTTCACTAGTTGTGCCAAACCATTATGAGCAGCGAAAAGATAAACGTATTGGCCCTCAAGAGTCGTATGACTCGAATGAGAATGCCAGGAGGAGTTGTGGACATTGAAATCCCCAGCGAAAACGATTTCACTGCCCCGAAAATCCTCCAAAATATTTGTAATGGAATCTGAAAGGGCGTCAAAGCCGTTCATAGATTCTTCCTCTCTGAGTTTAGACTTGGAGAAATCCGAAATTCAGTATATGTGATCCAATCCCGAATATAACCCAAAGGGAGTTTAATTCAGGATTCTGTGCGTCCAGGTGTTGTCGTCGTTGGAGCACTACATCATTACATACATATACCACGAGGACTCTGTGCGAAATAAAAAGAGGCAGAGTGTGGTACCCAGGGATGTGAAAATCCTGTGGATCTGAATCCTCACGCATCTGGGTCTCACAAAGAGCTAGAATGTTAGGACGGTGAAAATGAATATGTGCATGCACTGCAATGAAATTCGCCCTCAACCCTCGTATTTTTGACCGAATGTATACAGCTTAACATACTCTGTCGAAATTTTGGTATAGTCTAATCACTTTTTAATTAATCAGATTCCTTGCTTTATATTTGAATTCTTCTTTGTTCAAGTAGTGTAACTAGTGAATTTTGGGGTTGTTCAACGTGCCCGAATCCGTTACTGCGGGTTCGTACGCTTCGGCTGGACGCATTAGTAGAACAATTGAATCTGAAGCTTCAGGTTCAGTGCTATCTCATATATACAAGAAATACATCCATGGTGGTGGGTATTGAAAAATCAGCTCGGCTGAACTTAATACCTTTTTACTTGTTTAAATTTTTCTATATTTCAGTATGATGCTTTAAGAGAGCAAGCTTCCACTTTATATCAAGTATCATAAGCGAACAGGATTTGTGTATAGAAAAACAATGAATCATTGTCACTGGCAAGTGAATGGCAATAAATTTCACTTCAAGCTTCAGCATCCTCTCGAAGTACTTGATAATGTCATCAAGATAAAGGACTCAAATACAAAATATTTGTGTAGTGTATTGGCAAGAGTCAAATGAGCTTAATGGCTTTTATCTAAAATCTATGGTTGGTCTTTTATAAGAATGTAAATAAACCATAGAATAACTGAGTTACTCTAATAGGACTTTTTTTTTGAAGCGAAGCAATACTCAGTCAGAAATGTTTAAGAAATATGCATGCAATTTCCATTGTTATAAAGAGAATTGTGTATCAAAGTTGTCTTCTTGGACATAGAATTTACGAGGAACATTTTAATTAAATCAATCATTGACAGCAAGTAAAACCAGTAAGGAAAGGCTAAATTCGGGCGCAGTCAGCTATGTAATTCCCTACACCACCGAGCCTACCTAATAATTTTAATAAAAATATAACCTATGTCTAAATCAATTTAACACCTACAGGATTATCGATTGCAACAGCAAGATAAGACCCAAATTCTGGCTAACGCATTTGTAAAGGCGGATATTGGCTAAAAAACATATATGGGAGTTACAATTTGGACCGATTTTGATAAAAGTTTGCCCACACAATTTTGAATGGATCGGACCAAAATTGTGCTTCTACAGCCTTAAAACGTCATATCGGATGAAAGATATTTATGGAAGCTATATATAAATTTAATCCGACTTTCATGAATTTTTGGACACGTATTAAGACGTCAAACAAAACACCTGTTTGGAAAATTGGTAAAGATCGGACCAAAATTGTGGCTTTTACAGGCTTAAAATGCCATATCGAATGAAAGCTATATATGGGCGATATATATAAATATGATTCCATTTTGATGAAATCTTGCACAAGTATTAAAACGCCAAAAAAAGAACTTACGCTCTAGTCCCGCTCATAATATTCAAACCGTTCTGAGAGATTTTAATGGGAAAATATGGAAGGAAAACATCTTTGGTACAACAATCGGAAAATTGAGACTACACAAAGAAACTTCCGATAATGGATTGAGGCTAATAGACTTCGCCACGGCAAGGAACATGGTAGTTAGCAGCACCAGTTTCCAACATCGAAGGATTCACATGGCCACCCGATCAAAACATTAGAAACCAAATATATAGATCATGTTGTGAAAGGTGGAAGGCATTCAACCAGCATGTTAGATGTACCATCGATCAGAGGGGCGAACTTGGATTCCGATCATTACATTGTAGTAGCAAAGGTTCGCAACCGTCTTAGAGTGGAGAGAAACTTACGATCTATCACTGCACGCAACCTGGACATGCAAACACGACAGATGCACTCACAGAAAAAAAAATTTTCTGAAAATAGCAAACACAGTCTGCTGAATACGGACGATACGGGATAACTATGAGCACCACACATGCTGGAAGTTTGTGTGGTGTCCATCGTTATCACAGGAAGCTTAGCTGAAAGCTACGCGTCCACAGGTTGCGGATAGTAGAAAGGTCCGTTTCTTATGTTGAGTAGCTGCAAATGCGGCCGCGGGCAGTCAGCGAGGGTCTCAGTGAGGAGTCAGGTGGCACTGGCTCTTAATTAAATACTGAGTGCCAATGATACTCGAGATGACGAGGGGAGTTATTGGCGCCTTCAAATAACCAATGGCCAACATCACCGTCTGTTCCCAGATTAGGGGCGGCTGGAGGCGAGCGTCGGATCTTGGAGCAAGCGGCTCGCCACAACGAGGGATACATGTGCAATCCCACAAAACCCATGCGGTTGGGGCACTGGGCCAGTAACCCGCCCTCGGAAAACTATGAGAACTCCTATGAGAAACAAAGGAATAGTAAAAAAACGGACCCCCTCAAAATTGATTTTCGGATCTGCACCTGGAATGTCCGCACTCTTTATAGAGAAGGTGCAGTTTACGCGCTGGCGGATGTATTAGAGAAGTACAAGGCGCGGTAATATCTGGGCGATGGACTGGGAATGGCGTCACTACAACACCAAATAGAAGTATACTATAGCTGCCATGGTGGCGAACTATACTATAGCTGCCATAACACGAGGAATGAATTTGGCTGTGGATTTGTGGTTAGTCGGAGACTGAAACACCTTGTCTCCAGCTTTACTCCGGTGGATGAGAGGCTAGCCACAATCTGCTTAAAAGCTAAATTCTTCAACATCAGCCTTATTTGTGCCCATGCCCCGACGGAAGACAAAGATGAGCAGACCAAGGATATTTTCTACGAGCGCCTAGAGAGAGAATATAACCGCTGGCCCGCCCATGATATTAAAATCGTTCTGGGAGATTTTAATGCGAAGATAGGGAAGGAAGACATTTTTGGTCCAACAGTCGGAAAGTTTAGCCTCCACGATATAACGTCCAGTAATGGGTTGAGGCTGATAGATTTCTCAGCGGCAAAAAACTCGCCGCGGCAAAAAACATGACTTCACCATAAAAATATTCACAATGCCACATGGCTGTCACCCCATTAAAACACGAGAAATCAAATTGAACACGTTGTGATAGATGGAAGGCATTCATCCAGCGTGTTAGATGTACGATCGATCCGTGGAGCGAATATAGATTGGGATCATTACCTTGTTGCAGCAAAGGTTCGCACCTGTTTGAACATGGCGAGGAAAGTACGATCTGACACTGGAAGCTGGACATTGAAAAGCTGAAAACACAACAAATGGCAGCGGCATACTCCAGTCGACTGACAAAACAGCTTCATGAAAGCGCTCCTTGTTCCGATGATATAATGGCGCAGTGGCAAACTTTTGCCCACTCCACGGAAAATGCCGAGAAGTCCATACTTGGGTACCGGAAGCCTCCTCCAAAAAACCCATGGTACGACCAAGAGTGTCGAGATGCTACTGAAGCCAAGAATGCGGCATATACAGCAACCCTGCAATCAGTAGCAACGCGCCAGATGAAGGAGAGGTATCGGGAGAAAGGGAGAGAGGAGAAACGTCTATTCCGCAGAAAGAAAAAGGAAATGGAAAGACGTGAGTGTGAGCGAATTGAGATGTATACGATTCAGAATGAAGTTCGGAAATTCTACCAAAGAATTAAACATCAATCGGCTGGCTTTGGTGCAGGCACATCCTCCTGCAGAGACAAAGAAGGAAATTTGGTAACTGACACAGATAGTGTGCTGGGGATATGGAAAGAACATATTAACCTACTGCTAATGTCCGACGACCAATCCCTGATGATGGTCTATAATATTTACTTTCTACTCAGTATGAGGTCCAAGTGTGACCCGACTAAAGAACAAGGAGCCGACGGATTGCCCGCTGAACTATTTGAGACCGGATTTGACACATTGATATGGGGTATGCATCAGCTTGTCTGCGCAATCTGGCTAGAAAAACACATAACCGAATAAGTCTCCTCCCCATCGCATACAAGATTCTCTCGAGCGTACTGTGTGAAAGATTAATGTCAATGTGACAATTGGGCCCTATCAATGCGACTTTAGACCTAGTAAATCCATAATAGACCAGATATTCACACTGCGTAAAATTCTGGAAAAGACCCGAGAGAGATAAATCAACACCTACCATCTCTTTGTTGATCCCTGTTGGTATCCCTGCAAAATTAACACTTGCTGAAACCCGTTCCTCAGTAGGTTAGGTTAGGTTAGGGTGTAGATATTAATCTGACCCATGTTACTATGGACATACACCTAAGCCAGTAGTAATCGGATTGTTGTGCGCTCCAAAAACTAGAAAGAAAATTTTAAGTTAAGAATTCGACTTACAAAATCCTTAATTGTTTTCAATACCACTCCCCTAAATTGGTTCATGTATTGTGGTTGGTTCTGGTATTGTGTCTCCACCTAAGTGCCGATATCTATTAGACGCGAAAGCCGAGCAATGACAAAGGAATGCTTTAACGTCTCATCATCTTCTCCGCATGCCCTACACATACTATCACTTGCCGCACCGATTTTACATAAGTGAGCTCGTAGTCCTATGTGTCCCGTTATGATACCAATAGCTATACTGACCTCCTTCTTACTTCCTTTCAGTAATGGGCTCGTCTTCTCACGATCTGGATCCCTCCATATGATTTTCGCCGTCCTACCGACCATTTCGTTGTTCCACAATGTTGCATGCGCATTCGTCGCCCACTCCCTTAACTCGGACTGCGTCGACCCGAAAGGCTTCGTGTAAACCAAGTTTATTGACGGTAGTCCTCTGGTCTTCACCGCCAAATCGTCTGCCCTTTCATTTCTCCTTACTCCGTTATGACCCGGCACCCAAACGATGCGGATTTTGCCATCTTCAGAGAAGGCGTTAATTTCCTTCTTACACTGCAAGACTGTTCGAGGCCTTACCTTCCTGGTTTTCATTGCCCTTATGACAATTCTACTGTCAGTAAAGATGTTCACACTCGACGTCCTCGCGTCAGCACCATACTACTTCACGCATTCTGGGATCGCCCGGATCTCCGCCTGCAGGACCGTATTACCGTCCGGGCCCGGGAACGGGCTCCGTCAATCCAAGACTGTGCCGATGGCAGCAGTGCCTTACAATCGACTTCAAGGTTCATCTCAGGTATCCGATCGGAAACCTCTTCCCTTCCTTCCAGGTTTCCTATCGTCGCCTCGATTCTACCGCGATGGTATGAGCTGCTTCCATCCTCATTTCATTCTCCCATCGCCTTATAGTCTCAAAGTCTCATAGCAGCAGTTGCTGCCCCACTCTTAATCTGTATGTCAATGGGTCGGATATCTAGAATAGTCTCCAGTGCCCTAGTGGGCGAGGTCCTCATCGCTCCAGCTATGTTCAAGACAACATGTTCTCTGAACCTGCTGTATGGTCCTTATGTTCCACTTTTTCTCCATACCAGTCCACAAAACTACTGAGGCGTAAGTAAGTATTGGTCTAATCACGCTCCTGTAGAGCCAGTGGACTATCCTCGGATTCAGGCCCCATTTCGAGCCTATGGTCCGTCTACATAGTGCCCAACATCTGTGAGCCTTCTCAGTACGCTCCTGAATGTGACACTTCCAATTCAGTTTCTGTCCAAGATCACACCTAAGTATTTGACCTTGTCAGATATCGAAATCGTTTTATTGAGGAAACGTGGTGCGTTAAATTGGCCCACCTTCGTATTCCTCGTGAACAGACATATTTCAGTCTTCTCTGGGTTAACATTGAGACCTCTGGGTCTAGCATATGCCATGCTATATGCAAGACACTTTCGGACCTACTGCGTAGAAGACGGGTTCAAATCCCTCCTCAGTCAGCATCCGTAATAGGTCATTTATGGTGGTCACCCATAGGAGTGGCGATAAAATTCCCCCTGTGGCGTGCCCTGTGCCACTTTCTCCCTTATATTTATGCCATGAGACACACAATTTATCCACCTGTTCTTTAGCATATGGTCTATTTAGTCTCTAAGCACCGGGTCCACCCATTACTGGTCTAAGGATTGGATCAGAGTGTCGGTCCACACATTGTTAAAAGATCCTCAGTAAGAAAAAGAAAGAATCTCGCCGAATCATTCAATACCAAGCGAGGTTTCAGACAAGGAGACAGCTTATCGTGTAATCTCTTTAATACTGTGCCAAGTACGGTTTAAATCGGTCTATATCCTGATATAGATCCCATATAAACCGATCTCTCGATTTGACTTCTTGAGCCCTTACAAGCCATAATTTTTGTCCGAATTGGCTGAAATTAGGCATGTAGCGTTTAGTTATGCCTTTCAATTACGGTCTAAATGGGTCTATAATCTGATATAGCTCCTATATAAACCGATCTCCCGATTTTAGTCCCACAAGCCGCAATTTTTGCGCGTTTTGGCTGAAATATTGTATGCTGTTCCAAGAACGGTCCAAATCGGTCTATAACATGATACAGCTCACATATAAACCGACCTCCAGGTTTGATATCTTGAGTCCTTACAAACCGCAATTTTTGTCCAATTTGGCTGAAATCGTGCATGTGGTATTCCGTTATGAATTCCAACAAATGTGCCAAATGCGGTCCAAGTCGTATATCCAAGTCAATAACCTCATATAGCATAAAAAACGATCTCCCGAACTAAACTGTGTCAAATACGGTCCAAATCAGTCTATAACCGGATATAGCTCCCATATAAAGCGGTCTCTCGATCATCCTTGTTCGGTTCCTAGAAGCTTTAATTTTTGATGGTTTGGTATGTAGAATAAAATTATGCCCTTCAACTACATTTATATAGCATAAATTTTTAGAAGAATCCATGGTGGTAGGTTCCCAAGACTATCAAATGCACTATATTGTAACATCCTGGAACAAAGTAGTGGCCTTTAAAAATAGAGATATTGAGCTGAAACTTTGCACGTATTCTTTTTTGTCCATAAGCAGGTTAAGTTCAAAGATTCGAAGTATAAAGATATAGTCCGATATAGCTCCCATATAGACCGATCCGCCGATTTAGGGTCATAGGCCCATAAAAACCACATATATTATCTGATTGGGCTGAAATTTGGGACAGTGGGTTGTGTTAGGCCACTCAACATCTTTCTTTAATTTGGTACGGATCGGTCCAGATTTGGATATAGCTGCCATATAGACCAATCTCCCGATGTAAGGTCTTTCGCCCATAAAAGACGCATTTATTGTCCGATTATGCCAAAATTTGGGACAGTGATATATACTGATATACTTCTGCAATAAGGCACAGATCGGTCCAGATTTTGATATAGCTGCCATATAGACCGATTTATCGATTTACGGTTTTGAGCCCATGAAAGGGACAGTCAGTTGTGTTAGGACCTTCGATATCCCTCTTCAATTTGGCCCAGATCAATCGAGATTTGAATATAGCTGCCATATAGACCGATCTCTCGATTTTTGGTTTTGGGTCATAAAAGGCGCATTTATTGTCCGATTTCGCCGAAATTTATGACAGTGAGTTGTGTTAGGACCTTCAACATCCTTCTTCAATTTGGCCCAGATCGGTCCAGAGATGAATATAGCTGACATATAGATCGATCTCTCGATTTAAGGTTTTAGGTACATAAAAGTCGCATTTGTTGTCCAATTTCGCCGAAATTAGGGATCATTGAGTTGTGTTAGGCTCTTCGACATGTTTCTGCAATTTGGTCCAGATCGGTCCAGATTTGGATATAGCTGCCTTACAGAGCGATCCGCCGATTAGAGTCTTAGGCTCATAAAAGCCACATTTATTATACGATTTTGCTGAAATTTGGGGCAGTGAGTTGTATTAGGCCCTTCGACATCCTTCTTCAATTTGATCCAGATCGGTCCAGATTTGAATATAGCTGTCATATAGACCGATCTCTAGATTTACGGTTTTGGGGACATAAAAGGCGCATTTATTTTCCGATTTCGCCACAATTTGTGACAGTGACTTGTGTTAGGCTTCTCGACATCCGTGTCGTATATGGGTATCCAAAGTTCGACCCTGCCAATGTGTTGCAAACGGTTTGGTGAAGTAAGTAAACATTTGGCATGGTTAATAGAAATATGGTGGAGGAGCCTAAAAATGATTTGCAATTTTCGATTCTTTTATGATATATTGTTTTGCAATATTTTCATTGATAAGTTTTATTGTGGTTTTCTCTGTGCCTTACAAAAGCTTTGAGGGGAAAAATCGTAATTATATTATTTATTTCAAAAGATGAATGCCGCTTATCGTATTTAAGCGAGATCTGCTAATTCCTTTGTAAGTCTTATATTTGTGTTTTGTATTGCTGGGAAGAAGAAAAAGGCTTCCATTTTTTTTCGTTTATGCCATGAAATACATTCTATTCAACTTAGCTTTAAATTAGGTTTATTTGCTTTGCTCCAAAAATCGAAAAAAAAAGAAATTTGGGGTAGCCTAACAAATAACAAAGCCCCAAAGTGGGAAATGAAATCCTTGAACTTCGTTCGGTTTGAGCCGGAGCATTGATTAATAATGGCAGACAGACCATTCTGTACATGTGTCATTTAAGGATACAATGCCTTGTTGTTTGCCTGTGTGGGCAAGTGGTGGTGAGGGTGTTGTAGTCCAATGATATCCACACTCGCACACCAGACGTGTCGTCCTCCATTCATAAAATATACGAGTATTTCTTATGCTATTTTGTGTCAGTGGCCTTTCCTATATATGTATGTATGTATGTATGTGTGGGGTGGTAGGGGCCAGAGAAAGAGTGGTAATTTATTGTTTGCCTAAAAGTCCTTATTAAAAATAAAATGCGTAAGGAAAAAGGTATAACTTACAATGCTGCTCATAACCAGCCAGCATGGGGCCAAATGGGCCCTTTTTCCGAATAGAACCGCTGTGAAGGATGCTTCTGCTGCATAGTGGTCTGTTGCATTACTTTTAGTGGCCAAAAAAGGACAAGTGTGGACTCCCTGTTCTCAAGAAGTCTAATGGGGGAGGCCAATTTATATGGGAGTCCAATTGGGTTATAAACCGATAAGTATTTTGCTTATCGGTTTATAACCCAATTGGTCTCGAGGTTCATAAAAAATGTATAAAGCTTAGTGTGAGTCAAATATTGGAATTGAGGACTCAAGTGGTTAAAATAGTCAAATCGGTAGATACGAGTTATATACGGTTTTATACCCATCCTTATCTATTTAATCCCCGAGTTCCAGCTTATACTATTGTTGACCAATAATTTTTTATCTTCATCCCAATGTGTGTTGTATTAAAATATCATCTCACCCACATATGGCCTAAAGGAATAATGGTAAAGGACGTTCAAATGTTGTGCCAACAAAGGATTTATCCTGCTGTTGCTTACTGCGACCATTCATTGTTAGGGCGATGAGAAATTGCCGAGTAAGTCAAGTCTATGCTGGGCGAAGAGGTTAATTAAGCATATTTGCCAAGAGAGCTGGCACAAGGCAAGTGCCTTATATCCTGCCCCGTATAGCAGCCTATGCGGCTTCTTTTGTGAAGACTAGTCCTTGTGTTGGCCTATTCTCTGCTCTGCATCTCAGTTTAATTGGCACCCTGTTCAGTGCGAAGACCGTCCGAATGACTAAACATTTACGTTATTAGTTGTCTACTTAATGAATTTATCAGAGAGTTTTGTGTGCAATTTAATGAGTGCACCACACACTGCTTGTTATTAGGAGCTCAATTGAAAATGCTCTACTCAACTTGTGGCAACAATGTGTCTGCTACAAACACCACAATGTGGTCATTGGCCTCGACGCATTTCCATTGAACAAATAACAAATGTGCATGGAAATCTTCAAAAACATTTGGACAAAAATTGATCACAGGCAAAGGATTAAATCATCACATTGAACGAAAGAAATTTTTTAATAGCCTAACCGTTAACATAGCTCGGACGTGCTGAATAGGCGGCAAATTTAAACAAATAAATGTGTCCTATAACTGATTTATTATACCCTACACCACTACTGTGATGCAAGGTATTATAAGTTTGTGCATTTGTTTGCAACGCTAAGAAGGAAAAGAGATAAACCCGTTGATAAGTATACAGATCGACTCAGAAT
Source organism: Stomoxys calcitrans (assembly GCF_963082655.1). Classification (NCBI taxonomy): domain Eukaryota; kingdom Metazoa; phylum Arthropoda; class Insecta; order Diptera; family Muscidae; genus Stomoxys; species Stomoxys calcitrans. The sequence goes on along the minus strand of NC_081556.1, from coordinate 84,804,802 downwards.
CGCTTTCTGATTCGGTTTAGCTATGTCTGTCTGTCTGTCCGTCTGTCTTCTGTCTGTCTGTTCGTCTGCCTGTCCGTCTGTCCATATTAAACTGTGTACAAACTACAGGTCGCAATTTTCATCCGATCATCTTCAATTTCGGTATGGGCATGTTTTTCGGCCTAGAGACGAAGGCTATTGAAATTGGAAAAAATCGGTTCAAATTTGAATATAGCTCCCCTATACATGTTCGTCCGATTTGCAGTAATAATGCAATAAAATGGTCATTTAATAACCGATTCTCTCGAAATTTGGCAGGATGGATTTTCTTATGACTCTCGACATTACAGGAGAATTTAATAGAAATCGGTTCAGATTTGGATATAGCTCCCATATATATGTACGTCTGATTTGCAGTAAAAATGCAATAAAATTGCCATATGTTAACCGATTCTCTCGAAATTTGGCAGAACGAAATTTTCTATGACTTTCGACATTACTGGTGAATTTAAAAGAAATCGGTTCAGATTTGGATGTAGCTCCCATATATATGTTCGTCCGATTTGCAGTAATAATGCAATAAAATGGTCTATTGTTAACCGATTCTCTTGAAATTTGACGTGAACATTTTTTTTATGACTTTCAACTTTACTGGTGAATTTCAAAGAAATCGGTTCAGATTTAGATATAGATCCCATATATATGTTCGTCCGATTTGCAGTAATAATGCAATAAAATTGTCATTTGCTAACCGATTCCCTCGAAATTTAACAGTAAGGATTTTTTTATGACTTTCGACATTACAGGTGAATTTCATAGACATCGGCTCAGATTTGGATATAGCTTCCATATATATGTTCGTCCGATTTGCAGTAATAATGCAATAAAATGGTCATATGTTAACCGATTCTTTCGAAATTTGGCGAAAATCGGCTCAGATTTGGATATAGCTTCCATATATATGTTCGTCCGATTTGCAGTAATAATGCAATAAAATGGTCATATGTTAACCGATTCTCTCGAAATTTGGCGGAAAGAATTTTCTTCTGACTTTCGATATTACTGGTGAATTTCATAGAAATCGGTTTAGATTTGGATATAGCTCCCAAATATATATATGTACGTCCGATTTGCAGTAATAATGCAATAAAATGGTCACTTGTAAACCGATTCTCTCGAAATTTAGCAGGAAGGATTTTTTTATGACTTTCGACATTACTGATGAATTTCATAGAAATCGGTTTGGATTTGGATATAGCTCCCATATATATGTTCGTCCGATTTGCAGTAATAATGCAATAAAATGGTCATTTGTTAACCGATTCTCTCAAAATTTGGCGAAAAGAATTTTAATCTAACTCTCGACATTACCGGTGAATTTCATGGAAATCGGTTCAGATTTTAATACAGCTCCCATATACATGTACGTCCGATTTGCGGTAATAATGCAATAAAATAGTCATTTGTCAACCGATTCTCTCGAAATTTGGCACAACGAATTTTTCTATGAATTTCAATATTACTGGTGAATTTCGTAGAAATCGGTTCAAATTAGGATAAAGCTCCCATATATATGTACGTCCGATTTGCAGTAATAGTGCAATGAAATGGTCATATGTTAACCTATTCTCTCGAAATTTGGCACGACGAATTTTTTTATGACTTTCGATATTACTGGTGAATTTCATAGAAATCGGTTCATATTTGGACATAGCTCCCATATATATGTACGTCTGTTTTGCAGTAATAATGCAATAAAATGGCCATTTGTTAACCGTTTCCCACGAAATTTAGCAGTAAGTATTTTTCTATGACTTTTGACATTACTGTTGAATTTCATAGAAATCGGTTCAGATTTAGATATAGCTGCCATTATGTATATCGCTTGATTTACACTTCTAGAGCCACTGCATGCGCATTTATTGACCAATCATGCATAAACTTTGTACATCGCTTTCCTCATAAAGTACCACAATATCTCAAGAGTTTGCTCCAAATAGGTTCAGATTTAGATATAGATCCCATATATATGTTGGTTCGATTTTGGGTAATTTGCCATTATGTTGTCATTTGTCAACCATGGCTAATACAGTTTGAACATAATTGCTCAAAATTTTATATGAGTTGTTTAATAACCCATCTGAAAACATCCGCCGACGACCATCAAAATTGGTTCAGAATTGGATATAGCTCCCCATTGTACTTATATGGCAGGTGTAGGTTACTATACATTCAGCACCGCCCGACTTTTGCCCTTCCTTAATGGTTTTTGATGTTCACGCCTGGATTTGAATCAAAGTGTTCGTCGTCAAAGACTGATATGCTAACCTCTGCGCCACGGTGGCCCCCACAAAACAATTAGGTGAGGTTAGGTGCAGATACTAATCCGACCCATGCCTCTATGAACATACACCTAAGCCAGTAATCGGCTTTAAAGTAACCTCTAAAAGAAAATTTTAAGTTAGGAATTCCGTGCTACTTACAAAATCCTTAATTGTTTTCAATACCACTCCCCTGGGTTGGTTCATGTTTAGTATTGTGTCTCCACCTAAGTGCCGGTATCTGTTAGACGCGAAAGCCGGGCAATGAAAAAGGAAATGCTTCAACGTCTCATCATCTTTCCCGCACGCCCTACAGTGAGCTCGTAGTCGTTAGTGTCTTGACCTCCTTCTGACTGCCTTTCAGTAATAGGGTCGTCTCCTCACGATTTGGATCTCCCCATAGGATTTTCGCGTCCTACCGATCGTTTCGCTGTTCCATAATGTTGCATTCGTATTCGTCGCCCATTCCCTTAACTCGGACTGCGTCGACCCGAAAGACTTCGGGTTAACCAAGTTCATTGACGGCAGTCCTCTGGCCTTCACCGCCAAATCGTCTGCCCTTTCATTTCTTCTTACTGCGTTATGGCCCGGCACCCACACAATGCGGATTTTGCCATCCTCAGAAAAGGCGTTATTCTCTTTCTTACAGTGCAAGAATGTATGTGACCTTATCGTCCTCGTTGTTATTGCCCTTATGGCAATTTTACTGTCGGTAAAGATGTTCACACTCAACCTCACCTAACGCTACTTTTCTAAGGCCTAATGACTTAAATCGGGTCATCGGTATATAAGGCAGCTATATATTTAAATACAGTGCTACCTTGACAATATTCGGTACGATCGTCGAGCAGCCTTAAGGTCCCAAGACCGAAAATTGGGAGTTTGGTGTAGTACAAGGGGGCTATATTAAGGTATGGTGCGATATAGCCCATCCTTGAACTTAACTTGCCCATAGACGAAAAAGGGATCGGTGCAAAGTTTCAGCTCATTGTCTTTATTTTAAAAACGACGGCCCACATTGTCATGGTCGGTAAATATGGCCGATTTAGGGGTGTTTTGGGGATTGGGGTGGTCGCCAAAACACTAGAATATCAGAAACGTTCTCTATTCCCATATATCTGTATATCATTTATTTGAACCTCATATTGCCATTGGCATCAAAATTGGATATCAAATTCGTTTCAAATCTCTTTAAACTCCTTATTGCAAAAGTCAGCAAATATGTCCGGTTTGAGGTATTGGCCGTAAGAACTATAAATATTTAGTTCCACTCTTTTTAAAACCCAAATTGTCTTGGTGAGCAAATAGGTCCTATTTGGGGGTTGTTATAGTGGTGGGACCAAATATCTTTAATTTGAGCCCCATATTTCCATAGTCTGCAAACATGACCGGCTTGGGGGGTGTTTTGGGGGATGGGCGGCCACTCTGTGAGTTGGCCTTGAAAATATACATCGGATTCGTGTTCCACTCTAAAAACCCTCTTATTTGAGCCTCATATTGCAAAAGTCAGCAAATACTTACTATTTGGGTGGTGTTGTGGGGGTGGGGTGGCTCCATAGACACTTTTCCCAGATATTGATATCAGATTAGTGCTTTACTCCCAAAGACCTTTCATTTGAGCCCCATGTGGCTATAGTCGTAAATGTGTCCCCTTTGGTGGAGGTTTTTGGGGAGAGGCGGCTCTCCAAACACTTGGTCTCATATTTGGATATCAGATTCGAATTCTACACTGAAAACCCTTTTATTGGAGCCCCATATTCCCATGGTCAGTAAATAAGTCCTGTTTGGGGGTGTTTTGGGGAAGGGGTGAACCCCCAGAAACGTGGTCCCACATTTGAATATCAGATTCGTATTCTACTCGCAAATACCTATCATTTTAGTCCCATATTGCCATGGTCGGTAAATATGTCCGATTTGGGGGTGTTCTGGGGGTTGGGGTGGTCCCCCTAGCACTTGGTTCGACAAATGGATATCAGATACGTTTTCTTATTCTAAATACCTTTCATTTGAGTCCCATATTGCCGTGATTGGTCTATATATATATATGTGTTTGGTGGGTTTTAGGGTGGGGCGGCCCCCATAGGTACCCCATCGGAAATTTGGACACGAAATCGCTTAAATCGCACTACCCATCTCCGAGTACTGGCGTTTCTGAAAATTAGGGTAAGGGGGAGGGTCCGCCCCCCCCTTCAGATATCAAAAAATGTAGTACCCTATTTTCACCACGGGATAATTTTGCACCATATGTGAAAATTTCAAGAAAATCGGTTCAGCCGTTTCTGAGTCCATAAGGAACACACAAACATACAAACAAACAAACAAATTGATTTTTATATATAAGATTTGTACTTAACTTTTAAATTCCTTTCATTTGATACCCATATTGCCTAAAGCAGTGAAAGAGTCCTGTAGGAGTTTTTTTTTTTTTTTGGGTGGGGGAGTCCCCCCACTTTGGGCGAATTATGTATATCAAATTCATACTCTACTCTAAAATACCTTTCATTTGATACCAATATTGCCTAATCGGTGCACATGTCCGCCCAGGTGGGTTTTGGGATGGGGTGTCCACCCAGGTTATTTGACCTTAAAATTATATACCAATTTCTTGTTTTTGAGATACCATAAGGTGGCATACAAAATTTTGCTTAAATTGGTGCACGTATCTCCGAGATCTGATGTTTTTGAAAATACCGGTATGGGGAGGGTCCGCCCCCCCTTCGGATATCAAAAAATGTAGTACCTTATTTTCACCGGGGGCCCAAACTCTACCATCTGTGAAAATTACGTTACAGACAAACAAACTAACTAACAAAGCGCAACAATTTCTTTTTATACTCACCACCGAAGGATGGGGGTTTATTCATTTTGTCATTCCGTTTGCAACACCTCGAAATATTCATTTCCGACCCTATAAAGTGTAAATATTCTCGATCAGCGTAAAAATCTAGGACGATCTAGACATGTCCGTCCGTCTGTCTGTTGAAATCGCGCTACAAACTTTAAAAATAGAGATTTTGTGCTGAAACTTTGCAAAGATTCTTGTTTTTTTCCATAAGCAGGTTAAGTTCGAAGATGGGCTATATCGGACTATATCTTGATATAGCCCCCCATATAGATCGATCGGCCGATTTAGGGTCTTAGGCCCATAAAAGCCACATTTATTATCCGATTTTGCTGAAATTTGGGACAGTGAGTTTTGTTAGGCCCTTCGACATCCTTCGATAATTTGGCCCAGATCGGTCCAGATTTGGATATAGCTGCCATATAGACCGATCCTCCGATTTAGGGTCTTAGGCCCATAAAAGCCACATTTATTATCCGATTTTGCTGAAATTTGGGACAGTGGGTTGTGTTAGGTCCTTCGGCATCCTTCGTCAATTTGGCCCAGATCGGTTTGGGTTTGGATATAGCTGCCATATAGACCGATTCTCCGATATAGGGTCTTAGACCCATAAAAGCCACATTTATTATCCGATGTTGCTGAAATTTGGGACAGTAAGTTGTGTTAGCCCTTTGGATATCCTTCGTTAATTTGGCCCAGATCGGTCCAGATTTGGATATAGCTGCCATATAGACCGATCTCTCCATTTAAGGTTTTGGGCCTATAAAAGGTGCATTTATTGTCCGATTTCGCCAAAATTTAGGACAGTTAGTTAAGTTAAGCCCCTTGACATACTTCTGCAATATGGCACAGATCGGTATAGATTTGGGTATGGCTGCCAAAAAGACCAATCTCTCGGTGTTAGGTTTTGGGGCCATAAAAGGCGCAATCATTGTCCTATGTCGCCGAAATTTGGGACAGTAAGTTGTGTTAGGCCTTACGACTTCGTTCTTCAATTTGGTTCAGATCGGTCCAGATTTGGAAACAGCTGCTATATAGCCCGATCTCTCGATTTAAGGTCTTGCGCCCATAAAAGGCACATTTATTGTCTGATTTTGCCGAAATTTGAGACAGTGAGTTGTGTTAGGCCTTTCGACATCGTTCTTCAATTTGTCCAGATCGGTCCAGATTTGAATATAGGTGCCATATAGACCGATCTCTCTATTTAAGGTCTTGCACCCATAAAAGGCGCATTTATTGTCCGATTTCGCCGAGATTTGGGACAGTGCGTTCCGTTAAGCTTTCCGAAATTTTTCTGCAACTTGGCCCAAATCGGTCCAGATTTCGATATAGCTGCCATGTAGACCGATATCTCGATTTAAAGTCTTGGTCCTATAAAAGGCACATTTATATTCCGATTTCACTGAAAATTGGCACAGTGTCTTATGTTAGGCTTTTCGACATCCATGTCGTATATGGTTCAGATCGGTTTATTTTTAGATATAGCTACTAAAAAGACCAATATTTTGTTATACACAATTGAACAATGACTTGTACTTAGTATTTGGTCCAAATCGGAACATATTTCGATATAGCTGCTATGGGACATAAGGTATGCAATTTTCACCGGATTTTGATGATAGGTGGTTTATATATATACCCAAGTTGGTAGGTATCCAAAGTTCGGCCTGGCCGAACTTAACGCTTTTTACTTGTTTATATAATAGGTAGACTCTCAAAATGCTAATTATTTGACTAGGTTTGTATGACAGCTAACACTGGTTTTGGACAGATTTAGGCGAAATGCCGCAGAAAGATTGCTAGATAGTTAGTTGTTAGCTAAATATTGACATGGAAAATACTTTTAACACACTCTCCTCTTATGGTACTTTGAATATCCTTCACCCTAGGGCTCGGGTTCAATGTACCCTTGGTTAGAAAATATATTGTGACAATAAGCTATCGCAAAAATCAAACCCCGAATTGCTGCAATTTTTTAAACGGATTACAGCTTTGACGTGTCAGCAATTAATTAAATTGACTAATTTGCTGTAGCAACCTAACCACTCACCTTTTGTCCATAGCTGTTATCCATTCCATAGCCATGTTGACGTTTTCGTTGCGATCCTTGCACCAGCACGAAAGAATTTTTCCGAAATTTTCTTATGCGCCACAAAACAAATCACAAAACATTAACACGTAGCAGACCAATAAATTTAGAACTCGTTCTCGTTGTTCACTCGCTTAACTTAACGGTGGCGTGCAGAAACACTCAAATAAAACGCAACACTTGTTTCTGGGAACGCACTCTTCTATTGATTTTGCTCACTTGGCAAACGGAAACGAAGGGACCATAAAATTTAATGAAATCACACTTAAGTAAATAACCGCCACCACAATGGTGTAAGGATTAAAGCTGATGGCAATATGGAATTGCCGATTTTCCGAATTTACAGGGATTTGTGTAAATAAAGAGTGTGTTTTCACTTGAGGGCGTTTTTCCCCCCACACACACACGCGTCTTCTCAACTAGGGCGTGCCTTGGTATGGTTGTGAGTGAGTGAGTTTGGCAGTTATTACTTTGGTCTTCACTGGAGATTTTAGATAATTTTTAATTTAGACACTTTGATGTTGGCTTTTATTGTTGACGCTTGAGAAGATGGTAGTAACCGACTAATAATTGTGGCATTTATGTGGGAATTCTCGCTCCAATACAACTGCCACTTACACTTTTTCCGATTTTCAGAACAAAACAACCAAACTGTCGAAAACGGAACTTGTTTGCTCAGACAACAGGAAGCAGAGACAGGGTCTGACAATTTTCGAAGCTTCACTTGGCCACTTTTGTTTGTGTTGCGCTGAGGCAATGTAGGGTTTGCTTTCGTTGTTGACGGTGGTCGTGGTAATGGCGTTGGTTAACTTTCACTCACTTCACTTCACTGTACTTGAATGTTGATGCGAATAAACGTTTTTACAATGAACACATTTTTGTTGTAGCAAAAGTTATTTTAAAACTTTTAAATTTCCGTCGCAGCCGATATTTTTCTTGTTTTGCAAACGTGTCTGTGTGTGTGTGTGTGAGTGCTTTTGTGTATGTTGGGGAGTGTTTGTGTGCGTGTGTGTGTGTGTAAGTGTAGGTGAGTGCGCCAAAGGAGATGTCCATATACCACTGGCTCTTTGTTAGCGTGTGTGTGTCTGTCTGTGTTTGTATGCTATTAATGCTAATGCTCAAAAGTATAGTCTATCATACAGGCGTGTACATCTGTTGCCATCACCAACATCCTGTTCACTTGGCTTGCATTTGAATTTAAATCACCATCATTGTCGGTAGCGTGCCGGCAACATGTGTTCCAATCTAAAAATAAAACACAAAGAGAACAAAAAAAAAAAAACTTTAGTTAATGTTATTTTAAAATTTAGAAATTTATGTTGAATTAATGTTTCTAATTTATTTCTAAAAGTGCATGCAGTACAACATGTGACTGCGAGCAGGGAGAGAAATTAGAGTCGAATAAAAACGAAAACAAGTAAAAAGGCATTAAGTTCGGCCGGGCCGAGCTTTGGATACCCACCACCTCGGGTATATATGTAATCCCCATTTCGTCACGGTGAAAATTGGATAACTTAACCACCCAAATTCGGCATGGACATTGAGTGGGGTGGGGTCGGTCTATAAAATGGGGTGCTATATCTAAATATAGTCTGAACCATATTTGGGTCAGTTGTCTGGAAGCCTTAAACTCCTCACTGTTTAAAATTTCAGCAAAATCGGATGAAAAATAAAGTTTTTATGGGCATTGGAGCCTTTATCGGAAAATCGGTCTATATAGCAGCTATATCCAAATATGGTCCGATTTAACCCGTTCAAGAACTTAACCAACATATCAAAAATACGTATCTGTGCCAAATTTCAGCTCAATATCTCAATTTTTAAAGGCTGTAGAGTGATTACAACAGACGGACGGACAGACACACGGACAGACGTTAAATCGTCTTAGAATTTTACGACGATCCGAAATATATATACTTTGTAGGGTCGCAAATTTATATTTTGATGTGTTGCAAACGGAATGACTAAATGAATGTACCCGCAATCCTCTGGCGGTGGGTATAAAAATTTTATTGGACTTTTTGTAAAGTGTTTTAGCACCTTCCAGCGAAATCGGACCATAAATGCATTTTTGACAGCCCGAACAATATTTTGTGGGGGCGATAACTTCTAGGGCCCTGAAATTTTGCACGTAGTCTTAATAGTACTTTAGCTAAAGCACCCGTATAAGATTTTGTGAAAATATTTTTAACCCTTCACAAATGGCTGACCTGTTTCCACTTTTTTCTATCCCACTGTGCGACATCTCGTCGTAGAAAAGTCTTGCAAATTGCAAATTTTGCCCATGAACATTCCACTAAGGAACAGGGGCAAACTTCCCACCTATCAATGCAGTCCGATTCAAGTTTAAGCTCAACGATAGGCGTCCTCCTTTTTATAGCCGAGTCCGAACGGCGTGCCGCAGTGCGACACCTCTTTGGAGAGAATTTTTACATGGCATATTACCTCACAAATGTTGCCAGCATTAGGAGGGAAAAACCACCGCTGAAATTTTTTTTCTGATGGTCTCGCCCGGAATCAAACCCAGGCGTTCAGCGTCATAGGCGGACATGCTAACCTCTGCGCTACGGTGGCCTCCCGTAGAAAAGTCCTGAATGGCTGAATATATAAAAAAATGTCGCCACCATTAACGAGAGGTAAATCACTGCTGAACAAGTTTTCTGTGGGCCCAACCGCGACCAATTCAACAGCTGGACAATAAAAAAAAGTAAAAAGGCGTTTAGTTCGGGCGGGCCGAACTTTGAATACCCGCCACCTCGGGTATATACGTAAACCACCTTTCGTCAAACTCCGAAAGCTATATCTGGCTGGGCTAGACCCAGAGATCTCAATGTTAACCCAGAGAAGACTGAAATATGCCTGTTCACGAGGAAGACAAAGGTGGGCCAATTTAATGCACGACGTTTCCTTTATAAGACTATTTCGATATATGACAATTTCAAATACTTAGGTGTGATCGTGGAGAGGAAACTGAATTGGAAATGTCACATTCAGGAGCGTACTGAGAAGGCTCACAGATGTTGGACACTATGGAGACGGGCCGTAGGCTCGAAATGGAGCCTGAATCCTAGGATAGTCCACTGGCTCTACAGGAGCGCGATTAGACCAATACTTACTTACGCCTCAGAAGTTTAGTGGACTGCTATGGAGAAAAAGTGCAACATAAGGACCATACAACAGGTCCAGAGAACATGTTGCCTTGGCATAGGCGAAGCGATGAGAACTACGCCCAAAAGGGCACTGGAGACTATTGACATACAGATAAAGTGTGAGGCAGCCATTGCGGCTATGAGACTTAAGGCGATGGGAGAATGTATTGAGGATGGGAGAAGCTCATATCATCGCGGTATAATCGAGGCGACGATAGGAAACCTGAAAGGAAGGGAAAAGATTTCCGATCGGATACCTGAGATGAACCTTGAAGTCGAGTGCGAGGCACTGCTGCCATCGGTACAGTCTTGGATTAACGGAACCCTAGTATTGCCATCTGGAAGATCATGTTACACGGATGGATCATAGGTAGAGGACAGATTCGGCCTGGGGGTTTACATTGAGAACCCAGGGAGTGAGATCTGTTTTAGACTGCCTGACCATAATACGGTCCTGCAGGCGGAGATCCGGGCGATCCCGGAATGCGTGGTGTGTTGCTAACGCGAGGACGTCGAGTGTGGACAACTTTACCGACAGTAAAATTGCCATAAGGGCAATAACAACAACGACGATAAGGTCACGAACAGTCTTGCAGTGTAAGGAGATTAACGCCTTCTCTGAGGATGGGAAAATCCCCATCGTTTGCGTGCCGGGCCATAACGGAGTAAGGGAAATTGAAAGGGCAGACGATTTGGCGGTGAAGGCCAGAGGACTGCCGTCAATAAACTTGGTCTAACCGAAGCCTTTCGGGTCGACGCGAGTTAAGGGAATGGGCGACGATTGCGCATGCAACATTGTGGAACAACTAAACGGTCGGTTGGACGGCGGAAATTCTATGGGGGATCCAGATCGTGAAAAGACGAGGCTATTACTGAAAAGAAGCAAGAAGGAGGTCAGTATAGATATTGGTATCATAAAGGGACACATAGGACTTCGAGCTCACTTATGTTAAATCGGTCCGGCAAGTGATAGAATATGTAGGGCATGCGGGGAAGATGATGAGACGTTGGAGCATTTCCTTTGTCATTGCCCGGTTTTCACGTCCAACAGATACCGGTACTTAGGTGGAGACACAATATTAGACATGAACCAACTTAGGGGAGTGGTATTGAAAACAATTAGGTAAGTAGAAGGAATTCCTAACTTAAAATTTTCTTTTTAGAGGTTATTTTATAGTTTTTAGAGCGCTCAACAAGCCTATTACTGGCCCTCTTTTCAACTTAACCTAACCTATCCTAGTAGCTATATCCAATAATAAACCGATCTGAACCATATACGACACGGATGTCGAAAAGCCTAACATAAGTCACTGCGTCAAATTTCAGTGAAATCGGATTATAAATGCGCCTTTTATGGAACCAAGATTTAAATCTAGATATCGGTCTATATGGCAGCTATATTCAAATCTGGACCGATCTGGGCCAAATTGACGAAGGATGTCGAAGGGCCATACACAACTCACTGTCCCAAATTTCAGCAAAATCGGATAATAAATGTGGCATTTGTGGGCCTAAGACCCTAAATCGGAGGATCGGTCTAAATGGCAGCCATATCCAAATTTGGACCGATCTGGGCCAAATTACCGAGGGATGTCGAAGGACCTAACACAACTCACTAAGACCCTAAATCTTCGGATCGGTCTATATGGGGGCTTTATCAAGATATAGTATAGCCCATCTTCGAACTTAACCTGCTTATGGACAAAAAAAGAATGTGTGCAAAGTTTCAGCTCAATATCACTATTTTTAATACCCCTATCCTTCGGTGGTGGGTATACAAAAAACATGTAACTCCGAACAAGTACAAGCGTGCTTAGTTCGGCCGGGCCGAATCTTGGGAACTTACCACCATGGATTCTTCTAAAAATTTATACAAAATAAATTTACCAAACTTCTGTCAAACTAGCAAAATTGAAGCTTCTAGGAACTGAACAAGTATGGTCAAGAGAGTGGTTTACATCAGAGCTATATCAGGTATAGTCCGATTTGAACCGTATATGGCACAGTTGTTGGAAGTTGTAACAGAACACCGCATGCAAAATTTCAGGCAAATCAGACAAAAATTGCGGCTTGTGGGGACTCAAGAAGTCAAATCGGGGGATCGGTTTATATTAGGGCTATATCTGGTTATAGACCGATTTGAACCGTACTTGACACCATTATTAGAATTCATACCAGAACACTTCATGCTCAATTTCAGCCAAATCGGACAAAAATTACGGCTTGTAAGGGCTCAAGAAGTCAAATCGGGAGATCAATTTATATGGGGGGCTATATCAGGTTATTCACCGAGTTATTGAATCGTAGAATTGTTAAAATTCATAACAGAATACAACAACTTCTGCCAAATCGGACATAAATTGAGGCTTGTAAGGGCTCAAGAAGTCCTTTCGGGAGATTGATAGATAGGGGCTATATTAGGTTATAGACCGATTTAAACCTTACTTAGCACTGTCCTTGGAAGTCATAACAGAACACTACATGCAAAATTTCAGCTAAATCGGACAAAAATTGCGGCGTGTTAGGGCTTAAGAAGATCGGTTTTTATTGGAGCTGTATCTAAATCTAAACCGATATGGCCCATTTGCAATCCCCAATGACCTACCTAAATATTAGGTATATGTGCAAAATTTCAAGCGGCTAACTTTACGCGTTCGATCGCTATCGTGATTTCGACAGTCGGACGGACGGACATGGCTAGATCGACCCAGAACGTCGAGACGATCAAAACAGTATATCCTTACGGGAAATGTGTAGTCAATTTCCCCAAATATACCGGTACTAAACTGGAAAATTAGTTACCTGTCACAGGAGATATCCTACAGGGAATGAAAAGTTCCATTTTTCATAACTTATGATTCTTAATTATTTTTTAAAAAGTAGCTTAATTAATGTTAAAAATTGCTTAGATGTTTAATATATTTATTTGCTAACTAATGTAATCTCCCCTAAAAATGTTGGCAAAGTATACTCATCAGTTCTGCCCCTGGACCTATCCTACGGAGTTACAATGGTAGCAAATCGTCACCTCGAGCGACAAACCCTCATAAAATTTATAGCTTTTTTCCATGCAAGGGAACGAGAACTGGGACCGGTCCTTATTACCAGAACATATCCAGTGACAATTTTGGGACCTGTCCCATTTCCCGTAGGGATACTTTATGGGGTCTTAGACGATTATTTCGAGGTGTTACAAACGCAATGACTGGATTAGTATTCCCCCATCCTATGGTGGTGGGTATAAAAAGAAAATCTAAGTTAGGAATTCGGTGCTACTATGGGAACTACATCGTTCTACAGCCTGATGTAGTTCCCATATATACCGATCTACCGATTAGTCATCTACGGCCCCAACAGGCTTAATTTTTTGCCTGATTTGGCAGAAATTTGGTACATAAAGTACCCTTAGTTCAGTTATAACAAGTAAAAGCGTGCTAAGTTCGGCCGGGCCGAATCTTATATACCCTCCACCATGGATCGCATTTTTCGAGTTCTTTTCCCGGCATCTCTTCTTAGGCAAAAAAGGATATAAGAAAAGATTTGTTCTGCTATTAGAGGGATATCAAGATATGCTCCGGTTTGGACCACAATTAAATTATATGTTGGAGACCTGTGTAAAATGTCAGCCAATTCGAATAAGAATTGCGCCCTTTGGGGGCTCAAGAAGTAAAATTTATATGGGAGCTGTATCGGGCTATAGACCGATTCAGACCATAAAAAAACACGTTTGTTGAGGGTCATGAGAGCATCCGTTGTACAAAATTTCAGGCAAATCGGATAATAATTACGACCTCTAGAGGGTCAAGAAGTCAAGATCCCAGATCGGTTTATATGGCAGCTATATCAGGTTATGAACCAATTTGAACCTTATTTGGCACAGTTGTTTAAAGTAAGAATAAAATACGTCTTGCAAAATTTCAGCCAAATCGGATAATAATTACGACCTCTAGAGGGTCAAGAAGTCAAGATCCAGATCGGTTTATATGGCAGCTATATCAGGTTATGAACCGATTTGAACCTTATTTGGCACAGTTGATTAAAGTAAGAATAAAATACGTCTTGCAAAATTTCAGCCAAATCGGATAGGAATTGCACCCTTTACAAGCTCAAGAAGTCAAGTCCCCAGATCTGTTTATAAAACAGCTATATCAGGTTATGAACCGATTTCAACCATACTTGGCACAGTTGTAGGATATCATAACAAAATACTTCGTGCAAAAATTCATTCAAATCGTATTAGAATTGCGCCCTATAGAGGCTCAAGAAGTCAAGACCCAAGATCAGTTTATATGGCATCTATATCAAAACATGGACCGATATGGCCCATTTACAATACCAACCGACCTACACTAATATGAAGTATTTGTGCACTATTTCAAGCGGCTAGCTTTACTCCTTCGGAAGTTATCGTGGTTTCGACAGACAGCCGGACGGACGGACATGGCTAGATCGACATAAAATGTCGCGACGATCAAGAACATATACTTTATGGGGTCTCAGACGAATATTTCTAGTAGTTACAAACAGAATGACGAAATTAGTATACCCCCCATCCTATGGTGGAGGGTATAAAAAGTGGTGAGTTCTCAAGATTTGGCTTGGCCGAACTTAACCCGTTTTTGCTTCAGTTTTCTACCCCAGTACATAAAATTTGGCCATATTCGTTAGGAAGCAGACTAGTTTATATATTTTAATTAGAATATTACTTATCTCTAACCTTTTACTTCAATTAAGAGTCAACTACTACTAGACGTTTCACTCTATTTCCATTTCATTGATTAAATATTTATTTCTTCATTTATTTGAGTTTAATATTCAAGTAAAAAATGCTCAGTCACTAACACCTGACTGTAGTCCTCACAAAACAAGCGTTCTTACTTATTTTGAGTTTTGAGTTAGACGAATTTTTTCAAACAACCCTTTTCTATGTAAAACTTTTTATTTTAGATTTCTATAAGGCTTGCTTGAATTTTATCCGACAATGTAAATGTTTAATTCCATCTCAACATCATAAAATCACTGTCACGTAGTAGGTTGCACTCCTTTTTATGGACTTATAATTATATTAACATCCGCAGGACTTTTCATTCTTGTTTAAAAAGTGCCTTGCGTTTGCATGGCATTCGGTCGTAAAAAATGGCATTTAACTGGTTTCGTTACAAATCCCCCTGAGTATAGATAGGGCACAAAACTGTAACTCACTTTAATCAATTCCGTTTCAGGCTAAAAGCACAAAAATGCTCCGACTCCAAAAAAATGTAAACCGGAACCACAAAGACAGACAAAAATGTATTGGATAGCTATTACGTTGAGAAATTTGTTCGAAGAACTTTTTGCTTTTCTTTTGCTGTGTTGTTTGTATTTTATTTTTTATTCCCTTTTTTGCCTTTTTCAAATAGGATTCACAATTAAATTATCATTTCATTAATTTTTTTTGTCATCACATTATCTTAATTTATTTACTGCCACTGTTTCCCGTTGGTTGCGACCGTTAATGTCCAGTGTTGAAATAAAACTAAATTTCCCAAATATTTTGTTGCCTACACTTTGGCGCTGAAAGAAAGCACTCACACACTTGCAATACTAACTGTGGTGAATTCTCTTTACTTTTGAAAATACAGGGAATTTTATGCGTTGCCAAGTTTTGCTCTCACTCTCTTTGCCATCTTCGGTTCATTGGTCCCCAAAGGGTGTCTGTGGCTCATTGTGTGACAATGAGCGTGATGTGATGGATGAAACAGGTGTAAATATCCCCGCATAAACATGAAATTGTTTAACGATTTATGTGTTTGCTTTTCCTGTGTTTGGGACATTATGTTACGCTGGAAACACGTGTTGCTGCAACAATGTCAACTTCCTCGTGTACTTAAACTTCTTTTGTTTGGATTTTAGTGCTTATTTGGACTCTTCACAAAATGGGTACATAAATCTTAATCAAAATACACAAAAACAGAAGCCGTTAGTTCAGTTCTGTTAAAAAAACTTAAAATATTTATACTCAACAACAACAATGTTAGTTTTTTTGATGAAGACGTCCAACAGAAGGAAAACCATAAAGGCCAAATCAGAATGAGCGCGTTGAACTTTGGTTGTGAGCGTCGCGTTGCAAAAATGCAACTCTGCATACAAATTCCACAAAACCAAGGCGGAAAAGTTAAAAAGTTTTCAACTTTGACGTTTGAAATCGAACGTCATTTCGTGTTGCATACGTTAATACGTTGTGTGTCAAATAACAAATAACGAGTTGCTTTTTTAACATTTGTTTGCAGAGTTGCATTTTTCAACGCGACGCGCAAGACCAAAGCTCAACGCGCTCATTCTGTTAAGGCGTTTAGGGCTGGTTGCAACGCTTGATGCGTTTGTTGATATTTGTGAACCCAAGACAATTGAAGCTGTTACAAGTAAAAGCGTGCTAAGGTCGGCCGGGCCGAATCTTATATACCCTCCACCATGGATCGCATTTGTCAAGTTTTTTTCCCGGTGTTTCTCTTTAGACAAACAAAGGAAAGGAAAGGATAACAATTGCTATGCTATTGGAGCTATATCAAGTAAAGGTCCGATTCGGACCATATTGGAATGAATATTGGAGACCACAGTAAAAGTCATTGTGTATAGCCAAATCGAATAAGGATTTCGCCTTTTAAGGGCTCAAAAAGTAAAATTGGGAGATCGTTTTATAGGGGAGCTGTATTAGGTTATAGACCGATTCAGACCATATTTGACACGTATGTTGAAAGTCATGGGTGAAGCCGTTGTACAAAATTTCACAAAAACTAGATAAAAATTGCGCCCTATAGAGGCTCAAGAAGTCAACATCCAAGATCTGTTTATATGGCAGCTTCATCAGGTTATGCACCGATTTTAAGTCAACATCCAAGATCTGTTTATATGGCAACTTCATCAGGTTATGCAAAATTTCAAGCGGCTAGTTTTACTCCTTCGAAAGTTAGCGTGCTTTCGACAGGCAGACGGACGGACAGACGGACGGACAGACGGACGGACATACTTTATGGGGTCTGAGTCGAATATTTCGAGGAGTTACAAACTGAATGACGAAATTAATACAACATTTGCCGAAAGTGTGTTGTCTTTGATCAAATCGATGTGTTCTCTGGCAATTTCTTTTCAGTAATCAATTAAATCCTTAAATTTCTGGTGCTATTCATTTCCATCGTCATTAGCTCGACTCAATCCCCTCGAAGAAAAAATGACATAGATGGATGGTTAGGTTAGGTATCAGTGGCAGTAACAATCTCCCATCAGACTCAGTCAGTCGTTTTCTTCCATTGTGATGCCAAAGGATCAGGAGAAGGAAGATGCCTTTGACCCATCCAAATCGCTTAAAAAGCCTAACAGCATTCGAAAATTTACATCCGCCAATTCAAACAAGCTCTCAATAAAATGATAACTTAAAGTGGAGCTTCCTCTGCCGTCAAGTGCGATACACAGACGCAGCAGATGTTCCATAGTCTATTCTTACGCGACGTCCTCACAGCTTCTGCAGAAGTCGTTACCTTGCAATCGTAGACCTCTTCAAGTCTAGATTGGACAACATAATTGTGTACTGTTCACAACCCCCACTTTGTCACTATCTCATTCGTGGCCTTTCGCCACTCCAAAAGCATAACTACAGAATCCAGTTCCCCAGGAATGTGTCCATTAGTTCCTAGTTTCGCAAGCTCGTCTGCTCCTTTCAGAAATATTTCGAATTCAGAAATATGTTCTCCAGAGATTTAATAGCTATCTGAGAAGAAATTTACGCCTTGATACGACGGGTCAAAATTTGCAACAAAGGCTTGTACAAAACCATTTATTGCTAACTGTTTTTGCTGAATATGTGAACCCACATAATGTTGGACTTCAAGACTACTGAAGAGCGAGACGCGGAAGATAGAGTAAAACGAACAAGTAACTGTTGAGTAGATAGCTTTGAAAAACAACCACCATTCAGTGCTTCAACATACGTGTCTTATGTGGTCTGTATCGATCAATAGTTTGATACAGCTCCCTTATAAACCTATCTCCCGATTTAGCTTCTTGAGCCCCTACAAGGCGCAATTCTTATCCGAGTGGACTGAAACATTACACAATGACTTCTACAATGTTCAGCATTCAAATCATTCATGGTCCGAATCGGACTATAACTTGATATAGCTCCAATAGCATAACAGCTCTTATTCATTATTCTTTGTTTGCCTAAAAAGAGATACCGCGCATAGAACTCGACAAATGCGATCCATGGTGGAGGGTATATAAGATTCGGTCCGACCGAACTTAGCACGATCTTCATTCATGAGTTCATTTCGCCATTTCATTTCTTTTCATATCACCAATCTCAAAATAAAATTTCTTAAACACCATACAATATTTGTGAAGGCATATTCCTTTCATTTTATATACCACAAACTGACACCTTGAATGCACCTACTTTGAGACTGCATGCACAAATCTTGTTACTTTCAACAAATTAGGTTTTCAATATCAGTTTAAATCAATCAATATCAATGTCCGCATAAGAACACACAACTCGTCTACATCGATAGAGGAAACCACGATTGCCTCAGTGAATCATCCCCTTGAGGCTTAAGTCGTCTTGATGTTGCTTTACGTAACCAACTAAACTGCCGACAAATTCGGCTGAACCACTTAAGGTTTGCAATAACAGAGAAACGGTGAGCCAGAGGAAGGCCAGCTAAGGTTAAAGCTTTAAATGTAAACATTTCTCTTTTTATGCATTCTTTGTTTGGCATGTTTGTGTTTAAATGCTGTATCTTGTCGACCCGTCGGTTTTCTGTCTGTCTAAAAGCGGCTACAAAGTATCTGGAACAGTAACAACGACGTGTTACAAACATTACTGCTGATTATTTCTGCTGAATGATTTGGAACATATTCCTCGCGAGTGCGTTTGTCAGACATTTGGTTAGGCACAGTGACTTTTTTCAATGATTTCAACGAACAGCAAGAATATTATTTCATCTTTTTTCCAATTCTTTATTTTAGAAAAGCTTGCCATTCCCAATTTTAAAATAATTCAGTGGTTTCCGAAAAGCCTTTTCGGCTTGTCTGCAGATAAACTGTAACGAATTATTTTTATATTCGACATCAATTTACTATAATATTTTTATACCCTCCACCATAGGATGGGGGGTATACTAATTTCTTCATACTGTTTGTAACTACTCGAAATATTCATCTGAGACCCCATAAAGTATATATATTCTTGATCGTCGCGACATTTTATGTCGATCTAGCCATGTCCGTCCGTCTGTCCGTCCGTCCGTCTGTCTGTCGAAAGCACGCTAACTACCGAAGGAGTAAAGCTAGCCGCTTGAAATTTTGCACAAATACTTCTTATTAGTGTAGGTCGGTTGGGTTTGTAAATGGGCCATATCGGTCCATGTTTTGATATAGCTGCCATATAAACCGATCTTGGATCTTGATTTCTTGATCCTCTAGAGTGCGCAATTCTTATCCGATTGGAATGGAATTTTGCACGACGTATTTTGTTATGATATCCAACAACCGTGCCAAGTATGGTTCAAATCGGTTCATATCCTGATATAGCTGCCATATAAACCGATCTTGGGTCTTGACTTCTTGAGCCTCTAGAGGGCGCAATTCTTATCCGATTGGATTGAAATTTTGCACGACATGTTTCGCTATGACTTCCAACATCTGTGTGCTAAATTAGGTTCAAATCGGTTCATAACCTGATATAGCTACTATATAAACCGACCTTGAATCTTGTCTTCTTGAGCCACTAGAGGGCGCAATTCTTATCCGCTTTAAATAAAATTTTGCACGACGTGTTTTGTTGTGAAATCCAATAACTGTGTCAAGTATGCTTCAAATCCGATCTGTTGTCTTGACTTCTTGAGCCTCTAGAGGGCGCAATTCTTATCCGAGTTAAATAAAATTTTACACGTCGTATTTTGTTTGACCTTCAACAACTGTGCTAAATAAGGTTCAAATTGGTTCATAACCTGATATAGTTGCCATATAAACCGATCTGGGTGACTTGAATTCTTGAGCTTCTAGAGGGCGCAATTCCTATCCGATTTGGCTGAAATTTTGCATGACATATTTTATTATGACTTTTAACAACTGTGCCAAATAAGGTTCAAAACGGTTCATAACCTGATAAAGCTGCCATATAAACCGATGTGGGATCTTGAATTCTTGAGCCTCTAAAGGGAGCAAGTATTATTCGTATATATAATATTCGGCTCGGCCGAACTTAGCACGCTTTTACTTCTTAATATGAAATTCGTACTCTACTCCTGAATACCTTTCATTTGAGTACCATATTGTCCCGATCGATACACTTTTATTTTTGGGTAGTACTTTTTGTGTCAGGGGGAGGATCCGCCCCCTTCCAATATCAAAAAATAATATAGCCTATGTTTCCTTCCAGACCAACCTTCATAATCTGTGAAAATTTCAAGGTAATCGGTCCAGCCGTTTTTGAGTCTATACGGAACAAACAAACAATAGAAACATAATGCTACTTTGACTTATGTTGGAGGCAACTGTGGCGCAGAGGTTTGCATGATCGCTTGAACATCTGGGATCAAATCCCGGTGTGAAAATTAGAAAAATGATCAACGGTGGTTATCTCCTTGCTAATGCTGGCGACATTTGTAAAGTATCCTGCCATTTTAGAACTTCTGTGCCAAGTGGTGTCGCAATGCGGCACGCCGTTCGGACTCGGCATTAAAGAGGAGGCCCCTTGTCTTTGAGCTTGAACATTAATCAGACTGCACTCATTGAAATGAGGGAAATATCCCCTGTGCTTTAATGTAATTTTCATGGAAAATTTAGTATTTAGAATGAAGGTAATGGTTTTGGGTTGACTAGTTTATTTCACCAAAGAGGTACCTCTCCCCTCCGAGTGCTACTAAAGAGGTGCAACAGTGCTTACGGTGGTTTAGTAAGAATACGAATGCATATGCAATGAAAGGTAAATCCTACTTTGGGGTTAGTTATGCTCACCTTTATAAGTAGCTGAATACTGTGCCACATAATGAACTGAAACGAGCAAATAGCCTCCGCTGACGATGAAAAATGTAAAGGAAAAAAAAAAAAAATTCAAACAAATGTAGACAAGCGCAGACATAATATATCCACCTACTGGGACTTTTTGCCACACATATTTTCCATTGTCCTGCTTTGTTGAGAGCGCTGAAAACATTTGTTTGGCATGGGTGAACTGCAAGAGCTGCTTGTAGGCCATATTTCCTTGTTTTCCAACTACAGGTGTGTATGTGTGTCGTATTGTTATGTAATATTCTGTTCTTATTTTTTTGAAATGTCTGAAATGCTTGTTAAATAAGTTTTTTACCCAAAGAGGAATGCCGGTTCATAGTACATTTCCTTTTGGTCCTTGAGGGCCAGCCAACAGAGACATTAAAAAAAAGTTATGAGCCTTATTTTGCAATGTTGAATGTTCGCATGGTATGGGGGCTATATTTGACTTTTCTACATGTGTTTATGTCTTCGGATTTGTTGGAACAAGATTTAAAATGAAATTGAAAACGGTACCCAGGTAAGGAATGTCCTTTGAAAGAATACAAAACCTTAAAGAAAATGTGACAACATATTTATTGATTTTTTTCTTGTGTGGGTTCTTATGCGGACAATTTGACTGCCAGTTGCAGACATCTTATTTTAAAGTTTCTAAATAGACTTCGTTGAAATATGGCATAGGGAGACATCTATAGAACGAAGGAATATTTTTTCTGAAATGACAATAAATTTGTACTCACCTCCGGAGGAAGGGTGGTACCTATGATAAATATATTCGTTCATTGTAATACCACAGCAACAGAAGAAGGAAGATGCCTTATAGTTCCTACAGTTGAACCATTCAGAGCCCAACAACTTGCGAACGTTCACATCCGACAAGTTCTCAAAGAAATGAGAATCTAAAGTGGAACTTCTTCTGACTGCCAGTGCCAGGAACACAGAGCAGATGTTCCATACTCTCTTCTTCCTCAACGTCCTCACAGCTTCTGCAGAAGTCGTTACTTGTGACCTGTCATGACTAGCACAATGACTAAGACGTCTGTTCTAGCTAGCGACAGTAAAGCAGTAAACCTCTTCCAGTCTAGATTGGGCCATATAGTTTTGGAGTTTTGAGTGTGTAAGGTAGTTTATAGTCTCGCAAACTCATCTGCTCTGCAATTCCCTGGGATATTTCTGTGACAAGGCAACCAGAACAGGTGAATTTAGAACTGTTCAGACATCTCGTTGAGAAGTCTGCGACAGTCGAGGGCGTTTTTATACCCACCACCGAAGGATGGGGTATATTCATTTTGTCAATATGTTTGCAACACTTCGAAATATATATTTCCGATCCCATAAAGTATATATATTCTTGATCAGCGTAAAAATCTAAGACGATCTAGCCATGTCCGTCCGTCTATTGAAATCATGCTACAGTCTTTAAAAACATAGATATTGCGCTGTCTTTAAAAACATAGATATTGCGCTGAAACTTAGCACAGATTCTTTTTTTGTCCATAAGCAGGTTAAGTTCGAAGATGGGCTATATCGGACTGTATCTTGATATAGCCCCCATATAGACCGATCCGCTGATTTAGGGTCTTAGGGCCATAAAAGCCACTTCTGCAATATGGCACCAATCGGTTCAGATTTGGATATAGCTGCCATATAGACTGATCCGTCAATTTAGGGTCTTAGGCCCATAACAGCCACATTTATTATCCGATTTTGTTGAAATTTGGGGCAGTGAGTTGTGTTAGGCCCTTCGACATACTTTTTCATTTTGGGTCAGATCGGTACAGATGCGGATATAGCTGCCATATAGACCGATCTCTCGATTTAAGGTTTTGGGCCCATAAAAGACTCTTTTATTGTCCGATGTCACCGAAATTTGGGACAGTGAGTTGTGTAAGGCCCTTCGACATCTAAGTAATTTGTTAATAGCCTTTGTGTTAATGCCTAGAAACTACAGCACCGTCATGGCTGACTTCGGATTTACATTATTAAAAGAACATTCAATGTCGAGAAATGCTACCCGCCACTAAAGGATGGAGGTATACTAATCCAAAAACTCCGTTTGTAATACCTCAAAGTATTAGTCTAAGACCCCATAAAGAATATATTTTCTAGATAGTCTCGACGGTCTGATTCGATCTAGCCATGTCCGTCCGTCCGTCCCTCTATCGAAATCACGATGGCGGTCGAACGCGTAAAGCTAGCCTCTTGAGATTTGACGCAGATATTAGGTATCAAGGTAGGTCGATGGGAAATGCAATTGGGTCATATCAGTTCAGATTTAGATATAGCTCTCATATAAACCGATCTCCCGGTTTGACTTCTTGAGCCCCTGAAAGCCGCAATTTTCGCCCGATTTGGCTATGGCTTTGGATATGACATGTGGTGTTCTGTTATGACTTTCAACAACTGTGCCTAGTACGGTTCCTTTATGACTTCTAAGAACTGTGCCAAGTACGGTTTAAATCGGTCTATAACCTGATATAGCTCCCATATAAACCGATCTCCCGATTTGACTTCTTGAGCCCTTACAATCCTCAATTTTTGTCCGATTTTCCTGAAATTGAGCACGTAGTGTTCCGTTATGAGTTCCAACAACTGTGCCGAGTACGGTCCAAATTGGTCTATAATCTGATATAGCCTCCACATGAACCGATCTTCCGATTTGACTTCTTGAGTCCTTGCAAGGCTCAATTTTTGTTCGATTTGACTGAAATTTTGCATGCGGTGTTCTATTACGTCTTCCAACAGCTATGCCAAATACGGTTCAAATCAGTGTATAACCTGATATAGCTCACATGTAAAGCTGTCTCTCGATCATCCTTGTTCGGTTCGTAGCTATTATGCTAGACAATTATATAAAAAGCCTTGCATGTTGCTCTGATTTTAAATTTTTGTCATCGGACGTACCTATGGCGAATCTTTCAAAATTGTCAATTTCCAAGTTTATCATTAGCCCATCACTTTGTATCTATCTATGGTCGCTCAAATACTCACCATTCTCTTGTGTCTCTCGAGTTGGTGAGGCACAAGAAAATAATTATTGGTCCGGTGAACGGATAATCGTTTGTGGCTATCGAAACACTTTTGTCATTAAAGAGTTTTTGATTTTACAACAAAAGAAAGGTACTTTTACCGTATGCGAATTTGCTAAAGGGCTTACAATATACAAAGTTAGTTACATTCAATCATGCGTTGTTTAAGGCTAACGTTTGATATGTTGATGCAAAACGTTACATAGTTACAATAAAGGAGAAACTTCGTAATAAAATTATTTTGTTTCTCGTAAAAACATTTCAAACGTTTTAGTTTTTGAGTGTACCTTTAAGTACTTTAGATATTTTCAAAGTAAATAATTTTTCAGTTTTTTGGCATTGAGTATAATATGTCAGTATGGTATGATATGCGCGTAATGCACGTATGGTATGTCTATGTTTAATAAATGCCTGAAGTGTTGTAATGGTTGTCTGTTCTTGAATTAAAGAAGTTTCCTACTGCTTTTGAACTCCGTCGTGGGCTGTAACACACAATCATAAGTATATTGAGTACTCTAAGGTGTAGTAGGCCGTATGATAACCAAAAAGAGTAATAATGTTTTTAAATTCAAAATTTATTAAAATGACGCGAAATCCGTACCTGGGTACCAGAAACGTCACCAAAGAAACACATACGACCAAGAGTGTCAAAATGCTACTGAAGCTAAGAATGCGGTATACATAGGCACCATTCAATCAGAAGCACCTGTCAGATGAGGGAGAGGTGCCGTGAGAAAAGCAGAGAAAGGGAAAGTCTAGAAACGAATTAAGATGTACAGGAGTCAGAATGAAGTTAAAAAATTTTACCAAAAACTCAAACATCGAACTGATGGCTTTGGTACAGGCACATACTCCTGCAGCGACATAGAAGGAAATCTGGTATCTAATACAGATGGTGTGCTTGGGATATTGAGAAACATTGTTCCCAGCTGCACATGTCCGACAATGGCGACGAATATGGTACCGCAGAACCAATCGATGATGATTGTATCGAATGTCAACATCCTAAACAGAATGAAGTCCATGCAGCAGTAGCCGATGGTTTGCCAGATGAACTATTAAAGATTGGAGGCAACGCGATGAAGCATCGGCTCGTCTGCGCTATCTGGCCAGAAGAACGCATACTTTACGATTGGAACATTAGCATGTTATGCTCCGTACACAAGAAAGCAGACAAGGCAGAACGTGCCAACTACAGAGGAATAATTCTTCTCCTCATCGAATACATGATACACTCGAGCATATTGTGTGAAAGATTTAAATCTAAAGAACGGCTAAAATCCTATGGGGGATCCAGATGGTGAGAAGACGAGGCTATAACTGAAAAGAAGCAAGAAGGATGTCAGTATAGCTATTGGTATCTGGACACAAAGGACTTCGTGTTCACTTATGTAAATCGGTGCGGCAAGTGATAGAATGTGTAGGGCATACGGGGAAGATGATGAAACGTAGGAGCATTTCCTTTGTCATTGCCCGGCTTTCGCATCCGGTACTTAGGTGGATACACAATATCAGACATGAACCAACTTAGGGGAGTGGTATTGAAAACAATTAAGGATTTTGTAAGTAGCACGGAATTCCTATCTTAAAATTTTCTTTATAGAGGTTACTTTATAGTTTACTGGCTTAGGAGTATGTCCATAGTGGCATAGGGCGAATTAATATCTGCACCCTCTTTTCAACCTAACCTAAATCTAAAGTCAATGAGAACATCTATGCGGCCTTAGGCCTAGAAAATCCACCATAGACCAGAGCCTGGAAAAGTCCCGAAAAAGATATTCCTTCATTGCCTACAAAGCCGCTTTCAACAGCCCTATACAATGGACGGTAATTAAGCGATGCCTGAGTTTGGTATCGCTGTAAAATTTATAAAACTCTGCAGAATGACACTCACTTATACACGTTCAACAATTCATATATGAAACTACCTCTCCGGGCGAGGTTTGAGACATAGAGACAGCTTATCTCATTCATATCACACTACTCACAAGGAACCACATGCTACTCGCCTGTGCCGACGACATCGATATTATGGACCGGTCAACAAAGGCAGTTACTGCCTTCAAAGAGTTACAAAGAGTGTCAATACAAGTGGACCTGGCAGTAAATGAAAATAAGACCAGAAAGAAAGGACAAAATTCGGGCGGTGGCGACTGTATAATACCCTACACCTACCCGTTAAGCACAAAGTGGGAGCTTTATCTAATTCTGAACCAATTTTGATGGACCTCGGCGCTTGTTTTCAGATGGGTTATTGAACAATCCGCATCAAATTTCGAGCAAATATATTTCGATTTGTGCAAAATTTCAAGCGCCTAATATTACCCGATGTTAGCATGCTTTCCACTGACAGACACACAAATGGACGGTAATGGCTAGAGCGACTTAAAATTTCATGGCTAATGAGAATAAAAATACTTGATGGAGTCTTAGATATTTATATCAATATTTCGATGGTTTACAAACGGAATAACAAATTTAGTATGTCCTCATCCTATGGTGGAGGGTATAAAAATAGTGGAACAGATAAAAAAATCTTCATGAATTTTTTTTTGGTTATGGCTAAGGTGGCCACCGTAGCGCAGAGGTTAGCATGTTCGCCTATGACGCTGAACGCCTGGGTTCGTATCCTGGCGAGACCATCAGAAAAAATGTTCAGCGGTGGTTTTTCCCTCCTAATGGTGGCAACATTTGTTCTTTGCCATGTAAAACTTCTTTCCAAAGAGGTGTCGCACTGCGGCACGCCGTTCGGACTTGGCTATAAAAAGGAGGCCCTTTATCATTGAGCTTAAAACGTAATCGGACTGCCCTCATTGATATGTGAAAGGTTTGCCCCTGTTCCTTAGTGGAATGTTCATGGGCAAAATTTGCAATTTTATTGTAGCTAAGGTGTTAACCAGACTATGTCACTTTTCTAGGCTATTGGTGGGTCTTCAAAGTTGGTCGCTTCCAAACCCACATAACTTTTGATTAAATAATCGGATATTGTTATATGATGCAACAAAATTAGTGTAAGTTTTGTAAGCTATCTAAATCAGTATTTAGATTAAAAATCTATTCACAAATGTCATCGCAAATTACAAAATACGAAGACTTCCTCGGTGAAAATGAACATTTGGCAGTGGAAACACATTGTTAGAGAATGACTTAATCGGAGGGCCCACGAATAGGGCCAATCACTTTAGGGTCACACTGGGAAAAGATGTTTGCAAAATCGGCATTTTTTTTTTTTTTGTAAAATGGGAGCAGAGACTTCAATCCTAGGAAAGCACAAAAATTGTTTTTACTTATTTAGGGATTGCCCGAGGCAATGAAAATGTGTTATAAAACTGGGGATTTCAACTTTGCGCTTCGAGAACTCCAAAGTTTTTTCCTAAAAAAATTTCAATATTGTACTCCACATATTTTCTACTATCATCAAAACAAATAACAACAAGTTATAGCGGGCTAAGTTCGGCTAGGCCGAATCTAATAGACCCTCAACCATAGATCGCATTTGTCGAGTTCTTTTCCCGATATCTCTTATTAGGCAAACAAAGGATTAAAGAAAATAATTGCTATAATATTGGAGCTATATCAAGTTATGGACCATAATTTATATGAATATTGGAGGTGGGTGGTGCGATTTAAGCGACATATTGTGTGCTCTCTACAAAACAACAAACAAACTTACAAACAAAAATATGTATCCAAATTTCGGATGGGGTACCTAAGGGGGGCGGCCTCCTCCAAAACCTACCAAATATATATATACACCAATCACGACAATATGGGACTCAAATGAAAGGTATTCAAAATTAGAAAATCTATCTGATATTCAATTGTCGGATCTAGTGCCAGGGGGACCACCCCAAAACACCCCTAAATCAGACACTTTTACCGACCATGGCAATATGGGACCCAAATGTGAGATATTTGAGAGTAAAATAAGAATCTGGTATCCAAATATGGGACCAATTTTCTGGGGGTCCATCCCTTCCCCAAAACACCCCCATACAGGAGTTGTATACTGACCATAGCAATATGGGGCTTAAATAATAGATATTTGAGTGTAGAATACGAATCTGATATCCAGATATGGGACCAAGTGTTTGTTGGGCCGCCCATCCCCGAGAACATCCCCCAAAGGGGACAAATTTACGACCATAGCAATATGGGACTCAAATGAAAGGCCTTTGGAAATAAAGCACGAATGTGATATCAATGTTCGGGAAAAGTGTCTATGAGGCCACCCCACCACCATAACACGACCCAAATAGGAAATATTTGCAGACCATTGCAATACGAGGCTCAAATAAGAGGTATTTTAGAAAAGAACATGAATCTGGTATATATTTTTAAAGCCAAGTCACTGAGAGGCCGCTCCGTCCCCCAAAACACCCCCAAACCGGTCATGTTTGCCGACTATGGAAAAATGAAGCTCAAATGAAATGGAGCTCAATTTAGGAGTAGACCATGAATCTGACACCAACATTCGGGACCAACTGTCTAGGGGACGTCCCAATACCATAACAACCCCCAAGTAGGACGTATTTGCTCATCAAGACAATTTGGGTCTTCAAGACTGTGGAGCTCGATACTCATTGTTTTTAGGGCCCATACCCCAAACCGGTAATATTTGCTGGTTTTTTCAATAAGGGGTTTAAGTGAATGGTATTTGAGATTAGAAAACAAAATGTATATCCAATTTTGAGGCCAATGACAATATGAGGTTCAAATATTTGAGAATAGAGCACGTTGCTGATATATTTTCAGGGCTTAGTGTTTGGGGCACCATCTCACTCCCCAAAACACCCCTAAATCTGGCATATTTACCGACCATGGCAATGTGGGGCTTAAATGAAAGGTATGGGGGGTAGAGCAAGAATTGATACCAATTTTGGGAACAATTACCCCACAAACAGCATTTTTTTCTGACCATCGCAATATGGGGCTCAAAAAAGGTATTTGGTGTTCCCCAAAACACCAACCAAAGGGTAACAATTTTTCGACCATGCCAATATGTGGCTCAAATGAAAAGTATTTGAGATTATAAAACATTTTTGATAACTAATTTCGGGGCCATGTGTTTGGGGGCGGCTCATCCTGTAAACTCCCCTTAAACCAATGGCAACATAGGGCTTAAATAAATGGTATTTGAGAGAAGAACGCGATGCTGATATTGTCTGGGGGGCCACCTCACACCCGAAAACGCCCCCAAATCAGACATCATGAGAATATCGGGCTGACTTAAATTCGTAGACCAATAGAGATCATATGGGATTTAGATAAAGGCAATTATATTATTAAACTGTTTGTCAGTGGATATACTATTTTCGTAGCGTGGTATTTCACTAAAAGTTCTTTAATTGTCGAAAATAAATATTCAAGGGAAAATTTTGTTCCATATAAAGTAAAAGAAGGCTCAGCGGAGCGGACCTGGTTCGGCTAGTAACAATATAAAATTTCGTGAAGATAGCTTTATCCGTAAACACTTCTCCCCTAAGAGGTGCCGCACTGCAGCACGCCCTTTCGGACTCGCCTATAAAAAGGAGGTTCCTTGCCATTGAGTTTATACTTGAATGTGAGAAGTTTACCGCTGTTCCTTAATGGAATGTTCATGGGCAATTTGCATTTGCATCTTTATCCGTTTAAAAATAGCAGACATATTTTCACTACTTTTTTCACATCTCACAATGTAATGCCATTGTAATGTAATCATTCTAGGATGGAGTTTGTAAAATGCATGGTTTAGTGTAGAGTGGCTTAATAATGGTAGATATTCAGTTTTCCACAGGTACAAGTGAAAATGGACTTGAGATTTTCGAAGAGACAATTCATGTAAAGTGTATTGTACCACCTTCCGATGAAAGAAAAATGTCGCAAAAGGTTATTCACCTTAATTATTCCTATGATTAATTAGCTTTGATCTCCAATAGTGTACGAAAATATTGGAATCCATATCCACGTGGAAAAAATATCTTTGTCAGGCTTCTTCTCGAAAAGAGAACGTATCTCAACTTCAATGAATTTCGATTACGCTATTCATATTGGCAGCGAAAGAAATTTTCGTCTACTTTTACGTGGTACAATACTTGAAAGATTTTTATGAAGAAAATTTCATGAAAATTTAATTTACAAAGGAAGTTTCATTGAAATAAATTTTTCATACAACAAAATATTCTACAATGTTTAACTATGGTATTCTGCAAGTTTCAAGATTTTTTTAATCCATCCAAATATATTTCACAAGGTTAATTATTCTTTCAATCTATCCTCCTGAGGATAGTTTTTACTAAAGGGTTGGAGCTAAAGTTACCGACGGATGTGAACAACTTGCATTGTTCACAACAATGGGGAAAGAAGCAACACAAGAAGTTTTTCTTCTTCAGTTTTTTTCCTTTTTAAGTTTTTGGTTCTGTTTGTTTTACAGTCTCGTTTTAGTTTCAGGCCCTTTTGTTTGGTCTTCTTTTGTACGTGATTTCAGTTGGAAACTTTTTCTTTTCGACAACTGTCTTCTTTTGCTTTACATTCACCTTTACTACTTCAGCAGTCTTAAAGTCTTTAATGCTACGCAAAGCAAAATGTGTTGCAGCAAATGTGAAAGGACAATGCTCGCATATCCTTCTTTTTCTTATTGTTGGAGTCAACTCACAACGATTGAAACTTTAGAACACTTGCAAACTGTTTGAAGCATTTGCAGTTGATGCCTAGAATTATGGTAACTGATAGCTATGGCTACATAGTATATGTAGTACTTGAAAATGGTTTAAAGTGAAATTAAGTATTTTACAAATGAAACTAAAATTTTGTTTGGTAAAAATCTGTATCTATCACACGTTCTGGAATTTCGAGCTGCGACTTGTGCAGTGTTCATCGCTTAGCTGAAAGCTACCTAGTGCGACCACAGGTTGCGGATAGTAGACAGCTTCGTTTTTATGCGGAGCAGCTGCAAATGAGATAGCGGGCAGTCAGCGATTGCGAGAGCGGAGTATCAGTGAGGGGTCAGATGGCACTGGCTCTTATTTAAATACTTAAATGCAAGTAGCCGTTGAGTGGAGCGGACGTGTTTTCATTGTGCTCCTCAAAGTAAAAATAACCGTATCTCGGAATAGGTAGTACCTTTTATGAAGAATTTTAAGGCCCTTTTGGAGTAGGCTAGATATGGACTCCAAAGACCCAAAAGTTGCGTTGGTGGCGTTAAATCGTAGCATGAGGCATTTGGTAAACGAACGGGTTATCGAACATGTGTTGAACTCTGATGGGGGTCCACCCATACGAATATGGAGGGGACATCATAACGCTGGGAATGTATTGATACCGTCAAAAAGCTCGTTGGAAGTATCCACACTCCCTGGGGCGCAAAGCTCGACTTTGTGAGAAAGATGTACATCACACATCACACATCTCACAAAAGCGACGGCCTTCGTCAAGACTGTGGGTGGCGAAATCGCTACGGAACGCATGATGGAAGCCTCGTGGAAAAAATGGGAGGTTTTTCACAGGGAGGAGAAAGAGGAAGGAATTCTCCTCGTGGTGGTCATTGATCCAGTCTCCGTGACAAGTTTGGCTAATACTAAAAGCATGGCGTACCACGGGGCTATGACCGTCTTTTTCAAAATTGGGAAGACTAGGATTCACAAATATCCTCATATTGAGCCATCAGCCAGTGCAGTGATTGGATTCAATGCCGCCTAACGGAGAGGGGCCGACGACGAGACCATCGACGAATCTCAGTATTGGGCAGACTGGGATAAGCAAATATCCTATAACATAAAGCAGTGCAGGGGCCAGAGACTCAACGCAGCTTAACGAACAAGGCGCCGACGATGGAACCATCAACGACTTCTTCGAGATTATCAAGACTAATATGGATAAATATTTTAAATCTGAGACATAAGGCAGGGCAGTGGCGGACCATTCAAAACCGCCTTACGGCCAGGGGTCGACGATGAGACAATCACCGACTCTTTCAACATTGGGAAGACTAGGACAAGCAAAGATCCTAATACTAAAACATCAGGCAGTGCAGGCACGGTAGACCCAACACAGCCTAACGAAAAGAGACCAGACGACCGAACCATCAATGACTTTCTCGAGATTAGGAAAACTTGGATGGATAAAGAACTTAATGCTGCAAAATCAGACAATCAGGTTTATCTCTCTCTTCTTTCTTTATTTATTAGTCTGACGACGGGTTGAAGCATTAGTCTCGACTACAGGTGCTAAATCACCCACACCTATTGGAGGTCCACCACGGTGCCACCGCCGTAGCTGTTGGGTCTTTGGACTCAATTTTGAGCCTACTCCTGAAAGACTTTAAAATTTTCCGTAATTGGTACCATATCGGAGATACGGATTTTTATACCCTCCACCATAAGATGGGGGGTATACTAATTTCGTCATTATGTTTGTAACTACTCGAAATATTCGTCTGAGACCCCATAAAGTATATATATTCTTGATCGTCGTGACATTTTATGTCGATCTAGCCATGTCCGTCCGTCTGTCCGTCCGTCCGTCTGTCTGTCGAAAGCACGCTAACTTCCGAAGGAGTAAAGCTAGCCGCTTGAAATTTTGCACAAATACTTCTTATTAGTGTAGGTCGGTTGGTATTGTAAATGGGCCATATCGGTCCATGTTTTGATATAGCTGCCATATAAACCGATCTTGGGTCTTGACTTCTTGAGCCTCTGGAGTGCGCAATTCTTATCCGATTGGGATGAAATTTTGCACGACCTGTTTTGGTATGATATCCAACAACTGTGCTAAGTATGGTTCAAATCGGTTCATAACCTGATATAGCTGCCATATAAACCGATCTTGGGTCTTCACTTCTTGAGCCTCTAGCGTGCGCAATTCTTATCCGATCAGAATGAAATTTTGCACGAAGTGTTTTGTTATGATATCCAACAACTGTGCCAAGTATGGTTCAAATCGGCCCATAACCTGATATAGCTGCCATATAAACCGATCTTGGGTCTTGACTTCTTGAGCCTTTAGAGTGCGCAATTCTTATCCGATTGAAATGAAATTTTGCACGAAGTGTTTTGTTATTATATCCAACAACTGTGCCAAGTATGGTTCAAATCGGTCCATAACCTGATATAGCTGCCATATAAACCGATCTTGGTTCTTGACTTCTTGAGCCTCTAGAGGGCACAATTCTTATCCGATTTGAATGAATTTTTGCACGAAGTATTTCGTTATGATATCCAACAACTGTGCCAAGTATGATTGAAATCGGTCTATAACCTGATATAGCTGTCATATAAACAGATCTGGGGATTTCTTGAGCTTTTAGAGGGCGCAATTCCTATCCGATATGGCTGAAATTTTGCATGACGTATTTTATTTTTACTTTCAACAACTGTGTCAAATAAAGTTTAAATCGGTTCATAACCTGATATAGCTGCCATATAAACCGATCTGGGATCTTGACTTCTTGACCCCTAGAGGTCGCAATTATTATCCGATATGCCTGAAATTTTGTACGACGGATCCTCTCATGACCATCAACAAACGTGTTTATTATGGTCTGAATCGGTCTATAGCCCGATACAGATCCCATATAAATCGTTCTCTCTATTTTACTTCGTGAGCCCCAATGGGCGCAATTCTTATACGAATTGGCTGAAATTTCACACAGGTCTCCAACATATAATTTAATTGTGGTCCGAACCGGACCATATCTTGATATCGTTTTAATAGCAGAGCAACTCTTTTCTTATATCCTTTTTTGCCTAAGAAGAGATGCCGGGAAAAGAACTCGACAAATGCGATCCATGGTGGAGGGTATATAAGATTCGGCCCGGCCGAACTTAGCACGCTTTTACTTGTTTTTTCTCCGATGAGCGAAATGAAATTACGTCTGCTCCACTCAACGGTTACTATTCAACACATTTTTGAACTTCAAACAGCAGATTTTGTTTTCTGATTTAGCTGACCGAAATGTTTGCTAATACATCAGCCCTATGTTTGGTGAAACAGCAGTAATGTCTGATTTCCCATATTCAGCAGACAAAAATCGCTGTTTTAGCAAACATTTTTGCTGTTTTCAATAACAAATTTGGTTAAGTGTGGTAATTGTAGAAAAAAGCGTTTTTCAAAATTTTGAGAAGAAACATATGAGCAAAATATCAAGCGGTTAGCTCTACTCTTTCCAACGTAAGCTTTCACAGACAGACAGACGAACATGACTAGATCGACTTAAAATATCATGGCCATCAAGAACATATTTACTCTATGGGGTCAAATACCAATATGTCGATGAGTTTCAAATGGAATGCCGAAGTTAGTATAGTCCTTTTCTATGATGGAGGATAAAAAAATGTTGATGTATTAATATATTATTAAAAATGTGGTACTATTAGATAATGTTTGTAATTTTTTCTTAATATTTGGCTTCTAATGCAGATGAATCATGGAACCAATTCTAACACGTATGTCCAAATAGCCAATACTCTTCTGTGATTCCGCATATAAAATAGATTTTCCGTAAACCACTAAATTTGATCATTAAAGTCATACTTCATCATTGCTCCCTAGTCTCCTTCAGTTGGTAATGGTTTATGGCCTTTGCCAAGATTTCTGAGAAATTTTCTATTGTGCTATAATTTGTTAAAAAAAAACATCTTATTAGATTTAATAGGGAATAAAGAAAACTCACACTCAGAAAAAGCAATACAATTGGTTGGCTATACGGCAAAGGACAAAGAGCCATAGTGCCACTAATACATTAGACTGGGTGGTTCAATGGTTATGCCCCAAAGTGAGGGAGGAGGTGTGACTGAAGTAATAAATTATAAAAAAAACATACTCTTTTTTCATGGATTTTCATTTTTCTTATCGTATTTGATATTTGCAAGTGTTTCATGTTTATTCCCTTGAATGGTATATCCTGCTGTTACAACGTCAAGGACCGCCACAGCAATAACAGTTTGAAGGCGATACCATTGAAGCGTAAAACGGCGTTTTTTGCTACTTTAAATTTATAATGGATTACTCATGGCAAATGCTGTTTACGCAGTATAAACATTAGATTACAGCCACCACTCCATCAATTTGCTTAGACAACCCTCCAATCATCCAACCAAGCAAGCAAGCAACCAGCCAGTCAAGCAGCGCATGCATAATTGATAGCCGTGATGGGAATGATGTCTGGGATTTGCTATTAATAATCATGGACTAAAATCAGCCACTGTTCGGGTGGCTGACTGGCTGCCTAGCTCGCCGGAGACCAGATGAACAAATGTAAACACATCAATTGGATAACCAACCGAACCAGTCTCCTGACAGGGGGAGATATTATGGTATTATGTCATGCCAAATCATTAATTTCACAAAAAATTTTATTAAGTTGGTTGCCAAAAAAAAAAAAAGTTTTAAGCTTGCCATGACCGATTATTGGTGATGCTCTACAACTTCACCTCCCTCTCCCTCTAATTTGAACATCCCTTTGCACTGTGTTTCGGGTCGCTAGGTTATACAAGTAAAAACGTGCTAAGTTCGGCCGGGCCGAATCGTATATACCCTCCACAATGGATCAAATTTGTCGAGTTCTTTTCTCGGTATCTCTGTGGTACTGTTTCAGGCTATAGACCGATGCTGTTTTAGGCTACAGACCGATTCAAACCATATTTGACACGTATGTTACAGGTCATGGGAGAAACCGTTGTACAAAATTTCAGTCAAATCGGAAATAATTGCGCCATCTAGAGGTTCAAGAAGTCAAGATCCTAGATCCGTTTATATAATAGCTATATCAAGTTATGTACCGATTTAAACCATACTTAGTACAGTTGTTGGAAGTAATACCAAAACACCGCATGCCAAATTTCAGCTAAATCGGATACTAATTACGCCCTCTAGAGGCTTAAAAAAAAAATAGGGAGACCGTTTTATATGGAAGCTGTAACAGGTTTTAGACCGATTCGGACCATATTTGATACGTATGCTGAAGGTTATGGGAAAAGCCGCAGCTGTTTTAGGCTACAGATGCTGTTTTAGGCTACAGACCGATTCAAACCATATTTGACACGTATGTTACAGGTCATGGGAGAAACCGTTGTACAAAATTTCAGTCAAATCGGAAATAATTGCGCCTTCTAGAGGCTCAAGAAGTCAAGACCCCAGATTGGTTTATATGGTAGTAATATCAGGCTATGGACCGATTTCCACCATACTTAGCACAGTTGTTGGAAGTCATACCGAAACACGTCATGCCAAATTTAAGCCAAATCGGATAATAATTGCGCCCTCTAGGGGCTCAAGAAGTCAAGACCCCAGATTAGTTATATGACAGCTATATCAGGTTATGGACTGATTTCCACCATACTCAGCACAGTTGTTGGAAGTCATACCGAAATACATCATGCCACATTTCAGCCAAATCGTATAAGAATTGCGCCATCTAGCGGCTCAAGAAGTCAAGATCCAAGATCGGTTTATATGGCAGCTATATTAAAACATAGACCGATTTGAGCCATTTACAATCCCAACCGACCTACACTAATAAAAAGTATTTTTGCAAAATTTCAGGCGGCTAGCTTTACAACTTCGAAAGTTTGCGTGCTTTCGACAGACAGACGGAAGGACGTGGCCTCTAGAGTCTCAAGAAGTCAACACCCCAGATCGGTTTATATGACAGCTATATCAGGATATGGATCGATTTCTACCATACTTAGCACTGTTGTAGGAAGTCATACCGAAATACGTCATGCCAAATTTCAGCCCAATCGGATAAGAATTGCATCCTCTAGGGGCTCATGAAGTCAAGACCCAAGATCGGTTTATATGGCAGCTATATCAAAACATAGACCGATTTCAACCATTTACAATCCCAACCTACACTAATAAAAAGTATTTGTGCAAAATTTCAAGCAGCTAGCTTTACTCCTTCGAAAGTTAGCGTGCTTTCGACAAAAAGACGGACGAACATGGCTAGATCGTCTTAAAATGATATGACGACCAAGGGTATATATATTTTATGGGGCCCCAGATGCATATTTCAAGGTGTTACTACGGTCATATAATTTAATGTTTAATGTTGACCGAGACTGCGCCTCAAATTGTCCATCCGCTTAGACCAATTTTGGCATACTCTTTCCAACATTTCCTCCGGTATCTCAAGAATAGATGCTTCAATGTTGTCTTCCAATGCGTCAATTGAGGCGGACTTGTCTGTATAGATATAAGCTGTAACATAGATCCACAAAAAAATAAGTCTAAAGGCGTTAAATCGCACGATCTACCCGGACAATTAACCGATCCCGAACATGAAATTAGATGTTCACCGAACTCGACTCTCTATAAGTCCATTGTTACGAGTGCTGTGTGGCATGTGGCACTGTCTTGTTGAAACCACATGTTATGCAAGTCAAGCCCTTGCATTTTGGCCAAAAAATGTTGGATACCATCTTACGATAACGCTCACCATTAGCAGTTACTTTACGATTCGCATCCTCTGTACAGAAGTACGGTCCTATGATGCCACCAGCCCATAAACCGCGCAATGCATGCGCTGTTTATGGTTTATCTGACAAAAATTGTGGCCTGTAAGAGCTTAAGAAGTCAAATCGGGAGATCGGTTTATATTGGAGCTTTTTCTATACCTGAACCTATATAGCTCATTTGCAATCTCCCAACGACCTACATCAATACTTACTATCTGTGCCAAATTTCAAGCGGTTAGCTTTACGCGTTCAATCCCTATCGCGATTTCGACAGACGGACGGACGGACGGAGATGGCTAGTTCGACTCAGAGTGTCGAACACACTTTATGGGGTCTTAGACCAATATTTTTAGGTGTTAAAAAGGGAATGGCTACATAAGTATACCGCCATTCTATGCTACAGTATGGGTGAATCCTCCGGTACGAACGCTTCATTCGTTCATGAATTGTTTTATGGTACGAAAGAATATTCTTGAAAATACTTATAATGTAGAAAGAGATTTGAAATTACTTTCAAATGCGAATAAGTTGTTTTTTGGCTGATATTTGTAGGGAAAAACTTGATCACTAAGTTGTATGCCACACACTTAGAGGCCACCGTAGCCCAGAGGTTTGCATTCCCCCTTTAATACTAAACGTCTGAGTTCGAGTCCTGGTGGAGACATAAGAAATAAGTGTCCCTGTGCCACTGCTGCTGTGTAACTATTGTGCATGTTGGCCTATAGTATTCTTAGTATGCCTGCTATGTGTCTCCTTTACATCTTCCTGAGCCAGGTAGGTGATCCGTCGGACCTTCCCGCTGTGCGGGCATATACGGCATTTCAGAGGGCTACTAAACTCGTTCATCTTGCGACCACTCTTGCCGCATACATAGTCCCACTCCTTTTTTAATAGGTCCCTTTCATTCACATTGTAGATGTACTGCTCCAAAACACCTGAAGCAGCGTTTCCGCCTATCCGCCATCAGAAAAGAAAGAAAAATACAGCGGCGACATTCGTGATGTATTATGCCATATAAAAAATTCTCCCCAAGAAGGTGTCGCACTGCGGCACGCCGTTCGTTGCATTTTCTTGTTAGAGTACTACACTTTTTCCACTAAATGAAAAGAGTTGTATTTATTTTAACGGAATAATGTATGTTGTTGTTTATTAACATCATTTAATGGAGATGTTATACTTTTACAGTAGATCAATTTATGAATTAATATTCAATTATATATGAATTTTATTGGGTTGCCCAAAAAGTAGTTGCGGATTTTTCATATAGTCGGCGTTGACAAAGTTGTTCACAGCTTGTGACTCTGTAATTGCATTCTTTCTTCTGTCAGTTATCAGCTGTTACTTTTAGCTTGCTTTAGAAAAAAAGTGTAAAAAAAGTATATTTGATTAAAGTTCATTCTAAGTTTTATTAAAAATGCATTTACTTTCTTTTAAAAAATCCGCAATTACTTTTTGGGCAACCCAATATATATTTACTAGCCGAACCGGGCCCGTTTCGCTGCGCCTTCTTTAACTTTCTAATATCTTTTTAGGATGGGGACACTTCGCCCTGAATGCGGATATCGAATTCGTGGTCTATGACGTTGAACGCGTTCAAATCCTGTCGAGAACATCGGACAAAGCGGTGTTTATCCCCTCTTAATGTTGGCGACATTTGCAAGGTACAATGCCATGCATGGTTATTTAAACAATTTTTCTCAAAGAGGTGTCGCACTGCGGGACGCCGTTCGGACTCGGCTATAAAAATGGTCCCTTATCATTGAATTTAAACTTGAGACGGAAAGCACTCATTGATGTGTGAGAATTTGCCACTTCTCGATTCCTGGTGGTAATGTTCATTCTTCTCTGACATTTCGACTCAAATATGTATATTTAATTTGTACTGGACTTCCAAATCCCTTTTATTTGAGCCCCATATTGCTATGGCCGGTAAGTTTGAACCGTTTGGAGGGTGTTTTGGAGTTGGGGCGGCCACCGGCACTTTGCACTGAAAATAGATCAAATTAGTTCTTAATTCCCAACGGAAACAAAGTTCAGCTTAGGGCGTATCCCAAAACACTTGGGATAAAATATCAAATTCGTTTTCTACTCTCAAATACCTTTCATTTGAGTCCCATATTGGCATAATGGGTCAAGTAACCCATTTGACGTATCTTTAGGAGGAAAAGCGCCACTTAGACTTGAACGAAAATTTTAATGTAATTTTCGTAATCTACTCCCTAATACCTTTCATTTGAGTCCCATATAGCCATAGTTGGCTAATATGCCATTTGGGGGTGGGCGACCTCCCATGACTTTGACCTAATCTTTTAATGTCATATATGTAATATACTGTCGAGTACATTCCATTTGAGTCCCATATTGACATGAACTTCGAATACATCTGTGTAGAGAAGTTTTGGGTTGGGGGGGCCCGCTGGGTGCTTGGACCCAATTTTTTTTTCTCCAATTCCTTTCGTTTGATACCCTTATTGTGCCCATCGAACCATTTTTGGATTTGGATGGCGTTTTTGGGGTAAGGGGAAGGGTCCACCTCCACCCGAAATGTAAAAATTGTATAGCGCCAGAAGAGGTTGTCATTGTTATGCATTCGTCGGAGCTTATTGGGAAAATTGTGTCTAAGTCAAAAATCCTTTGGGCTATGAAAATATTTGACTCCGATGATGCATCACCGGTTGAATTACAACCTGTGTCCGATACACTGGCTCCTTGGCCTAAGGCTCTACTTGTATCAGCATATCGTATATAACTGTGGGACGGAAGGACATAGAGGTAATTTTCATTCCAAAAGCGGAAAACCTTACCACACGAAGGCGAACGATTTTCGTCCTATTAGTCTGTCATCCTTTATGCGGAATGAGAAAATGTTCCATTTACAGAAAACGCAAATTACCTGGGTGTTTTGCTGGACAGGATATTTAACTTTGGAAAGGGCAAGAAAGGTAAATCTTGCCCTATAAACCAGCAAGAGAGCTATTGGCAAAAGATGGGGATTTAGACAGCGCGTCATGCATTGGGTATATACCGCAGTTGTCAGACCTGTAATGCTATTGGGTTGCCCAAAAAGTAATTGCGGATTTTTTAAAAGAAAGTAAATGCATTTTTAATAAAACTTAGAATGAACTTTAATCAAATATACTTATTTTCTAAAGCAAGCTAAAAGTAACAGCTGATAACTGACAGAAGAAAGAATGCAATTACAGAGTCACAAGCTGTGAAAAAATTTGTCAACCCCGACTATATGAAAAATCCGCAATTACTTTTTGGGCAACCCAATATATAGTGTTGTGGTCTGGTGGACGGCGCTTCAAAAGCCCACCTACTGTTCAATAGTCAACCGGGTTCAAAGGATGGTTTGTTTGTGCATCACAGCCGCTGTGAGGACGACACCATCTGGTGCACTGAATTTAGTGCTACACCTAATGCCTCTGGACATCGTAGCTATACAAATTGCTGCGACCACTGCCGTGACCACCGTACTTTGCTATTCTTGATACAATGCACAATGTTCCAGGCATTGTGGATTACACTCTGTCTGAGCACCTTTTACACAAAAAGTACTGTACCACTATTCCTGATGGAACCGATTAGAATTACAGAGATTTTGGAATAAGCGCAGGATCGAGGCTCTTAATACTTTATGCTATGTTCGGCTAGTGGAACAAATGTTCTGTCATAGCCAATTAAAATAAGTAAGATCTTTGCAATCAAAGAAGTGGTGGAATGGCTAAGATATAATGTCATAACGCTATTAACTGGCATTAATATCGTCAGACAGCCTGGCAGCCATTAAATCCCTGGAGAACGTATTCCTGAATTCAAAAACCGCCCTCGACTGTCGCAGATCTCTCAACGAGATGGCTGTCCAGTTCAATATTTACCTTCTTTGGGTTCAGGTCACAGTGATATCCCAGAGAATTGTAAAGCGGACGAGCTTGCGAGACTATGATCTACTTTATAAATTCCAGGGGAACTGGAATCTGCAGGTATGTCTCTAGCTACATGTAAGCTAAGTCTTCAGGATAAGACTGAAGGCAACTGATAATAGCTGGTCACGATGGGGCTGTGGGCATTGCAAAATCATGTGGCCTAATCAGGACCTGACGAGATCTACAGCTTTGCTGTCACTGGCTAGAACCGACGTTTAAGTCATTGTGTTCGTCATCACGGGTCAGTGTCTGATCGGAAAACATGCTGATAGACTAAAGGTTGCACGTGAGGTCGCCGAGGAAGAAGAGAATAGAGAACAGCAGCTGCGTTTGTGTCCCATACTGGCAGTTGGAAGGAGTTCTATTTTAGGTTCTCTTTTCTTGGAGAACCTGTCTGATTTAGCGGATGTGAAATTCGCAAATTGTTGGACTTTTTAAATCGATCTGGATGGTTCAACGGTAGGAACTAGAGGCATCCTACTTCTCCTGTTCCTGTGATATCACAATGTATGACACGTGTGTTAGGAGTTGTAATACAAACACAGGATCTTAATTGCATTTAAATTGAGAGCTCAGAAGAATAGCTTTATTTGTTAGAACTCTATGGATATATTGACAAATGGAAATGACCGAAAGAATAAATTAAAAGGCTCATCTATTATTCTATGGTGATTATACCCCATAATCTTTATGTATGGCATATACGAATGAAACGTTATCCATAATCATTTAACCTAATCGTCTAACAGAATGTAAGTCGCTCGAATTTGTGTTGTGTGATATTGTAGACTTTGCCAATGTTATTGAGAGAATATGAATCGAATCCAAGCAAACATACATGCCGGAAATAAGTGGTCGCCTGTGTATATCATAATCATACCGCAAAATTGAGAAATTTAATTTGGTCATAACTCCGCAATTCTTCTCATGTTCCTTTCATGGTTAATACTCGTGCACACACTTATGTTGCGAATGATATAATTTGAACCATTACTAGGATTTTTACACGTCCAAACATTCACACATTCCCCATTCAAATAAGGCCTCTTTACACACCCTCACACACACGCACACGTTCAAGCCTCCAAATTGAC
This sequence comes from Stomoxys calcitrans, assembly GCF_963082655.1. NCBI lineage: Eukaryota > Metazoa > Arthropoda > Insecta > Diptera > Muscidae > Stomoxys > Stomoxys calcitrans. The sequence continues at coordinate 84,761,912 of NC_081556.1, read as the reverse complement.
TTTCCAACATTTGAACATCCGGGGATGTGTTCGATTTCCTAATACAGAGCCTTAAGAATGTCCTCGCTGAGTAGTTGTGGGTCGAAGTGTGGGAATGGATGTTCATTATAGCATATCTGTATATGATTGCTCTCAGTGGAGTCTTGTGGATGAAAGTCAATTGTGCAAAGGTTTGTGTGCCGCATTTGCCAACTTTGAAAATGCGATGAAGTGTTAAATGGCTAAAACGGAATGTGAAAACGGCTTTGTAAGTGTGTTATTTTCATACAAAGCAGTTTTAATATTTGCTTTGTTTTGCAAAAAATAAAGCCATAAAAGACATAAAACGAGGGCCACCCAACTAAATTCTCCTAGATGACTTTGGTTAATGGAAAAGGTCAATTAGAACATAAATTGGTTTGTTGGCCTTCGCCTATTCTGTGTATGACCATCGAGGCATCCAACTACAGAACCGAGATAAAACAAAAATGTATGAGTCCTTAATGTTCTCCTTCATATATGTTTACATTGAGCATATGAAGGCAATTCAAATAATGACTAGTTTATCCGATTGTAAAGTGTTGTGTATTATCTGGAAATAGCACGGGACTCAGTAAACAACAATGATTTATAGTAGAGAGGGAGAAGGAACGACGAATGACCTTGATAACAATTTGTTTATGATTATAGATAGATTTAAGCTCATTCAAGCCGAACTGATTTTATCATCCAATATGAATTGGTTATTTAAGTTAAACCTTCAAACATTTTGGGTAGTGCTAGTATATAAAGAAATTTAGTTTTAAATTGGTACTGCCACAATACTTAGTAAAGCCTTAAAATAGGTTTATTTAACATTTCTATAAAGGAAATCTTTCAAGTAAACCTATTTCAAATCTACATGTGCCAAGAAACCAAATTTGAGTTGGTGAAACATAATAAGTAAAAACAATTAAAAAGGCGTTCAGTACGGCCGGGCCGAACTTTGGATACCCACCACCTCGGATATATATGTAAACCACCTTTCGTCATAGTCCGGTGAAAAATGTATAGTTTATGCCCCCATAGCAGCTATATCGATATATGGTCCGATTTGGTCATTTTGGTAGCTATATCCAAATCTGAACTATATACGACACGGATGTTGAAAAGCCTTACATAAGTCACCGTGTCAGATTTCAGCGAAATCGGACTATAAATGCGTCTTTTATGGGGCCAAGACCAGTAATCGAGAGATCGGTCTATATGGCATCTACATCTAAATCTGAACCGATCTGGGACAAATTGCAGAGGCATGTCGAAGGCGTATTATTGCCACTCCTTTGGGTGGCCTCCATAAATAACCTATTACGGATGCTGATTGAGGAGAAAATTTAATCCGTCTGCTACGCAGACGATGTTATGATACTTCTTAGGGGTAAAGATCCGAACCAGCTATGTAGAAGGGCTGAAAAAGCCTTGCATATGGCATATGACTGGGCTAGAACCAGGGGTTTCAATGTTAACCCTGAGAAGACTGAAAAATGCATGTTCACGAGGAAGACAAAGGTGTGATGCACCACGTTTCCTCAATAAAAAGATTTCGATATCTAAAAAGGCCAAATACCTAGGAGTGATCTTGAATAGGAAACATAATTGGAAGTGCTACATTTAGAAGCGTACTGAGAAGGCTCACAGATATTGAGCACTAGTTGCCGAACACTCGAGATAGGGCCTGAATCCGAGGATAGTCCCCTCGCTCCGCAGAAGCGTGATTAGATCGATACTTACCTACGCCTCATTAGTTTGTGGACTGCTTTGGAGAAAAAGTGCAACACAAGGACCATACAACAGGTTCGGAGAATATGATTTTTAGACTGCCTGACCATAATACGGTCCTGCAGGTAGAAATCCGGGCGATGGAATGCGTGAGGTGTTGTGGTACTAACGTCGAGTGTGAACATCTTTACGGACTGTAATAGCCATAAGGGCAATCACAACCAGGACGGTAAGGTCACAAATAGCATTGGGGCTGAAGGCCGAAGGACTGCCGTCATTTAACTTGGTTAATCCAAAACTTTTCATGTCGACGCAGCCCGAGTTAAAGGCGTGGGCGACGAATGCGATACAGTCGATAGGACGTAGAAAATCCTATGGGGTGATCCGGATCCAGATCATGAGAGGACGAGGCTATTTCTGTATAGCTTTTGGTATCATAACAAGACACATAGGACTACGAGCTTACTTATGCAAAATCGATGCGGCAAATTACAGAATGTGTAGGGCATGTGGGGAAGATGATGAGACGTTGAAGCATTTCCTATGTCGTTGCTCGGCTTTCGTGGCTAACTGATTTCAATACTTAGGTGGGGCACAATAGCAGACATGAACCAACTGAGGGGAGTGGTATGGAAAACAATTAAGGATTTTGTAAGTAGCACGGAATTCCTAACTAAGATTTTCTTTTTTGAGGTTATTTTTTAGTTCTTAGAGCCGATTGGTGGTTTAGCTAGGGTTGCCCAAAAAGTAATTGCGGATTTTTTAAAAGGAAATAAATGCATTTTTAATAAAACTTAAAATGAACTTTAATCAAATATACTTTTTTTACACTTTTTTTCTAAAGCAAGCTAAAAGTAGCAGCTGATAACTTACAGAAGAAAGAATGCAATTACAGAGTCAGGAAAAAATTTGTCAACGCCGACTATATGAAAAATCCGCAATTACTTTTTGGGCAACCCAATATATGTCCATATTGGCATGGGGAGTATAAACATCAGCACCATCTTTTCAACCCAACCTAACCTCTGGGGTCGCAAATCAATCTTTCGAGCTGTTACAAACAGAATGACTAGATTGGTATACCCCCATGATGATGGTTTTAAAAGCGAAGAATAAGGTTTGCTAACAGATGGTACTTTGAGTGATTGAGAGAATGTTGTTTGTTACACCCTCCACCATAGGATGGGAGTATACTAATTTCGTTATTCTGTTTGTAACACCTCGAAATATGTGTCTGAGACCACATAAAGTATATATATTCTTGATCGTCATGTCATTTTAAGTCGATCTAGCCATATCCGTCCGCCGTCTGTCTGCCGAAAGCACGCTAACTTAAATGGGCCATATCGGTCCATGGTTTGATATAACTGTCATATAAAGCGGTCTTGGATCTTGATTTCTTGATCCATTAGAGGACGCAATTCCTATCTGATTTGGCTGAAATTTTGCATGAGGTGTTTTGTTATAGTTTCTAACATCTGATGTTATAGTTTCTAACATCTGATGTTATAGTTTCTAACATCTGTTTCAAATCGGTTTATAGACTGATATAGCTGTCATATAAACCGATCTTGGGTCTTGACTTCTTGAGCCTCTAGAGGGCGCAATTCCTTTCCAATTTGGCTGAAATTTTGCACAACGAGTTTCGAGACTTCCAACAACTATGCTAAGTATGGTTTAAATCGATCTATAACCTGATATAGTTGCCATATAAACCGATATAGAATCTTTACTTCTTGAGGCACTACTACAGGCTGAAATTTTGCATTAGGTGTTATGTTATGACTTCCAACAACTGTGTCAAGTATGGTTCAAATCGATTCATAACCTGATATAGCTGCTATATAAACCGATCTGGGATCTTGACTTCTTAAGCCTCCAGAGGGCGTAATAATTATCCGATTTGGCTGAAATTTTGTACAACGGCTTCTGGCATGACCTTCAACATACTTGTCAAATATGGTCCGAATCGGTCTATAGCCTGATACAGCTCCCATATAAACCGATCTCTCTATTTTACTTCTTGAGCCCCTAAAGGGCGCAATTCTTACTCGAATTGGCTTAAATTTTACACAATGAATTCTACTGTGGTCTCCAACATTCAAATCAATTATGGTTCGAATCGGACTGTAACTTGATATAGCTCCAACATTAAATGATTTAATTTCTTTTATCCTTTGTTTGCCTGAAAGGATATATCGGGAGAAAACTTGGCAAATACGATCTATGGTGGAGGGTATATACGATTCGGCCCGGCCGAACTTAGCAAGCTTTTACTTGTTATATATAAAAAGACGATTGTGCTTCGATTTAAATTAATCTTAAATTGTAAAAGCTCAAATTTCAAATTGGCCCCCCTTCAAACTTTTGTTGTGATTTTTGCAAATTGCTTTTTGGTCCACCATCAATTTGTGACCAACAATGACGCCTTAATTAGAAAGAACAAGAAATAAACGCCACTGGCGCTTGTCGCGATGCTTTTCGCTACATTACAAAACAGCTAAATTGAATTAAACCATTTTCCAAGAATGACGTCCCCAAAATGGAACAGAAAACCATAACTCCTTGCTGGCCATGCAAAATGCTCGAGTTACTAATTAAGCGTTCACAAGTAAAGGAAAATGTACGAAATCATTTATTTTTTTTTGTCCTTCATTTCTCCTGCCGATAATTCGTCTCATGCGCCCATTCATAATTTGTCGAAGATTTATTGTGTGGGCCCTTAATAATAACTAAAACTCTTACAAATAGTTATTTTATTGCTATTGCGCCTTAGTTTCATACTTACTCGTATTTTGGATTGAGGGTAAGTTACAAATTGGGGCCTCTGGGAATGGGTGGGTGATACACATGATGTAATAATAATACAACATCACTGTTAGACGGTCATTGAAGCGTTCGAGAAAATTCTTTAATGGGGTATTAACCACTGAGTGAGGTGTTGCTGTTAAATATTATCCTGTCAGCTCCAGAATAAGTTAAGTTGAAACTAATCTGTTACAAAATGGTTGCTCATACCAATTGGATGTGTGTAGAATGTCTACGAATATGACAATTTCACTAAGGAGTAGAATACTTAGCACTTAAATTGATACTTACGTGCGTATTGTTTCCCAATCAACCCATTATGTTTGGGAAATTTTGCTATCCCCGTGGGGAGAAATTTGAAAAAATAAATGAGCCAAATCGGAACTCGTTTTGATATAGCTGGCATATAAACCGATCTCCCGATTTGACTTCTTGAGCCTCTAGAGGACACAATTCTCATACGATTTGGCTTCCAACAACATTGCCTGGTATGGTTCAAATTGGTCAATAACTAGGTATGCAAATGCAAATTTTGACCATGAACATTCCACTAAGGAATAGGGGCAAACTTTTCACATATCAATAGTGTAGTCCGATTCAAGTTTAAGCTCAATGATAAGGGGCCTCCTTTTTATAGCCGAGTCCGAACGGCATGCAGCAGTGCGACACCTCTTTGGAGAGGAGTTTTACATGGCATAGTACCTCACAAATGTTGCCAGCATTAAGAGGGGAAAACCACCGCTGAAAAATTTTTCTGATGGTCTCGCCAGGATTCGAACCCAGTCGTTCAGCGTCATAGGCGGACATGCTAACCTTTGCGCTACGATGACCTCCATAACTAGGTATAGCCCCTTCGAAACGGATCACCCAATTTGGCTTCACGAGCCTTTATAGGGCGAAATTCTCATACGATTTGGCTTCTAACAACATTGCCAGGCATGGTTCAAATTGGTTCATAACCAGAACTAGCTCCCATCTAAACCGAACTCCCAATTTCACCTTTTGATCCTCTAGAAGGCGCAACTCTTATTCGATTTGGCTGAAAATTTCCCCTTTGCGTTTTGTTATAACTTTCAACATTCATGCTAAATATGGTCTGATTCGATATATATGATATGACTTCCACATAAACCTACATCAAGATTTGACGCCTTGAGTGCCAAAAAGAGGCATCTTTCACCCAAATATGGGATTTGTTACTTTGCAATTCCTTGTCATTTTTATACCCACCACTAAAGGATGGAGGAATACTCATTTTGTCATTCCGTTTGCAACACATCGAAATATCCATTTCTAACCCTATAAAGTATTTATATTCTTGATCAGCGTTAAAATCTAAGACGATCTAGCCATGTCCGTCCGTCTGTCGGTCCGTCTGTCTATTGAAATCACGCGACAGTCTTTAAAAATAGAGATATAAAGCTGAAACTTTGCACAAATTCTTTTTTTGTCCATAAGCAGGTTCAGTTCGAAGGGTTTTATCACATTTATTATCCGATTTTGCTGAAATTCGAAACAGTCATTTGTATTATGCTCTTCAACATCCTTCTTCATGTTGCCCCAAAACGGTCAAGATTTGGATATAGTCCCCTTCGACTTCCTTCTGCAATTTGGCCTTGATCGGTCAAGATTTGCATATAGCTACCATATAGACTAATCTCTCGATTTAAGATTTTGGGCCCTAAAAAAACGCATTAATTGTCCGATGTCGTCGAAATTCGGACAGTGAGTTAAGTTAAGTCTTTCGATATACATTTGCAATATGGCATACATCGGTCCAGATTTTAATATAGCTGCCATATAGACCGATCTCTCGATTTAAAGGCGCATTTATTATCCGATTTCGACGAAATTTGGAACAGTGAGTTAAGTCAGGCCCTTCAAAATTCTTCTGCAATTTGGGCTTGATCGATCAAGATTTGCATATAGCTGCCATATTGACCGATCACTCGATTTAAGAATTTGGAGCCGTAAAAGGCGCATTTATTGTCCGATGTCGCCGAAATGTGGAACAGTGAGTTGTGTTGGGCTCTTCGACATTCTTCCTCAATTATGCTCAAATTGGTCCAGATTTGGATATAGCTGTCATATAGACCGATATCTCGATTTAAAGTCTCGGACCCATAAAAGGCGCATTTATAATCCGATTTCACTGAAATTTGACACAGTGACTCATGTTAGGCTTTTCGACATCCGTATCGTATATGGTTCAGATCGGTTTACTTATAGATATAGCAAAAGATCAATATTTTGTTATACTCAATTGAACAATGACTTGTACTTAATAGTATTTGGTCCAAATTGGAACATATTTCGATATAGCTGCTATGGGGCATAAGGTTTACTTGTATACCCGAGGTGGTGGGTATCCAAAGTTCGTCCCGGCCGAACTTAACACCTATTCACTTTTTTTTTTCTTTTTTTTTTAAATAAAACGTGCAATGAACTTTACACATGCGATCCATGGTGGAGGGAATATAAGATTCGGCCCGTCTGAACTTATCACATTTTTTACTTAGGGGAATACTAATCTAGACATTCCATTTGTAACACTTCGAAATATTAGTCTAAGACCCCATAAAGTGTATATATTCTTGATCGTTTCGAACGTGTAAAGCTAGCAGCTTGACATTTTGCACAGATAATCAATATTGATGTAGGTCGTAGGCGATTTCAAATGAGTCATATCCTTTCAGATTTAGATATAGATCATATATTAGCTTTTTGAGCCCCTGGAAGCCGCAAATTTTGTCCGATTTGGCTAAAGATTTGCAAGTAGTGTTCCGTTATGACTTCCAACAAATGTGTCAAGTACGTTCCGAATTGCTCCAAATCGGCTGATAACCTGATATAGCTCCCATATAAACCGGTCTCTCGATCATTCTTGTTCGGTTGCTAGAAGCTTTAATTTTTCGGGTTATTATATTTTTGGCATCACTGGTTTAAACAGCTCACGCACGTTTCATGTTTTGTTTCACTGTCAATATCTTCAATTTGGTCTACAATTTAACCATGAATCGTCCTACAAACGAACAATGCTCGCAAATTATTGAATTATCAAAATTCGAGCGCTTTTCCATTCAGCGACTTAGCTCATTTTTGGCTCAATGGATATGTAAATAAGCAGAATTGTCAATTTTGGAGTGAAAATCTGCCTGAAGCATTGCAAGTGCTACCGATGCATCCAGAAAAAGTAATAGTTTGGTGCAGTTTATGGGCTGGTGCCATCATTGGTCTTTGTTTGAAAAACTTTCCTATAGCTCTTAAAAAATCACCATTTATATGGCCGCTATGTCAAAATAAAGATCCATTTTAACCGTACGCGTTACGAATATCGAGGGCCCCTACGCAACTCAATGTGACTAATTTCAGCAAAATAGTTTGATAAACTCACCTTTTATGGGTCTAAAACTTTTAATCGGGAGAGCAGTATATATGGCAGCTGTATCCAAATCTGGGCAGCGTTAAACAAATATGTCGAGGAAGCTAACACAACTATACCAAGTTTCGGCGATATCGGATAGTAAGTGTGCCCACTATGGGCCCAAGACCTTAACAGATCGCTATAAATGACAGCTATATCAAAATTTACACCGATCAAGGCCAATATAAACAAGGATGACGAGAGGCCTACCATAACATACTGTCCCAAATTTTAGCGAAATCGGACAATAAATTCGCTTTTTATGGGCCCACTACCCTAAATCGAGGGAAAGGTCTTTATGGCAGCTATATCTAAATCTGGACCTTTCTGGTCCGTATTGTACAAGAATTTCAAGAGACCTAACACAACTCACTGTCCCAAATTTCAGCGAAATCGGTAAATATATGTAGCTTTAATGGCTCTAAGACCTTACATCGACAGATCGATCTATATGGGGGCTATATCAAGATGTAGTCTGATATAGCCTATTATCGAACCTAACCTGGTATGTGCAAAGTTTCAGCTTTATATCCCTATTTTTATACCCTCCACCATAGGATGGGGGTAAACTAAATTCGTCATTCTGTTTGTAACTACTCGAAATATTCGTCTGAGACCCCATAAAGTATATATATTCTTGATCATCGCGACATTTTATGTCGATCTAGCCATGTCCGTCCGTCTGTCTGTCTGTCGAAAACACGCTAACTTTCGAAGGAGTAAAGCTAGCCGCTTGCAATTTTGCACAAATAATTCTTATTTGTGTAGGTCGGTTGGGATTGTAAATGGGCCATATCAGCCCATGTTTTGATATAGCCGCCAGATAAACCGATCTGGGATCTTGACTTATTGAGCCTCTAGAGGTCGCAATTATTATCCGATTTGCCTGAAATTTTGTACGACGGATCCTCCCATGACCATCAACATACGTGTTTGTTATGGTCTGAATCGGTCTATAGCCTCTTACAGCTTCCATATAAATCGATCTGTCTAATATACTTCTTATGCCCCCAAAGGGCGCAATTCTTATTCGAATTGGCTAACATTTTACACAGGTCTCCAACATATAATAGTGGTCCAAACCGTACCATATCTTAATATCGCTCTAATAGCAGAGCAAATCTTTTCTAATATCCTTTTTTGCCTTAGAAGAGATGGCGGGAAAAGAACTCGACAAATGCGATCCTTGGTGGAGGGTATATAAGATTCGGCCCGGCCGAACTTTGCACGCTTTTACTTGTTAAAGACTGCAGCGTGATTTCAACAGACAGACGGGCTGACATGGCTAGATCGTCTTAGATTTTCTCGACGATCTTGAATATATATACTTTATAGGGTCGGAAATGGATATTCCGATGTGTTTCAAACGAAATGATAAAATGAGTATACCCCAATTCTTCGGCGGTGGATTTGACGCTGTTGTATGTCAAAGTCATTAACATCCACTTTTCTTCACTAAATGGTCATAAAATATACAGCATAGTGGCTCGGAGTCGACTCCGGAGTCGGAGTCGAGCAATGCTCCCGGAGTCGGACTCGAGTTAAAATTGATCAACTCCCCAGCCTTGGTCATGGGCTCAAAACTTAATTGCCCAAGAATATTCCACTATGGAACAGAATGGATACTTCTCTCATGTCAATGAGTGCCGTCTGATTCAATGCTGAGGGGCCTGCTTTTCATGCGGCGTGCCGCATGGCGACACCATTTGGTACAGAGGTTTTAGCATGGCAGGATACATCGTAAATGTAGCCAGCATTAGTAAGGGGGAAAACCACAATTGAAAATGTATCTGGTGTTCACTGATTCTAAAGGATCGGTAAAAGACCATAAAGAAGTGATCCTTCGGTATTATGATGAACAATGCTGGTTAAATATCCCAACATTTGACATGGCTACAGTACCAGACTTTAACAGACTTAGGGGCATTGAATGGACAAGAACTGTATAAGTATGAATGCACATCAATCCGATAACTGACAATGGGGTATCTTCGTAAGAGCGTGGAAGAGGTAAACATCTTCTTCACTCTCTTTTCAACTAATCTAACAAAACATTTATTCTGTAGCAAAGAAAAAATTTTGTTTAAATTTCTGTTGCTGACATGCAGTTAATCATATTTGGCCACATTCACTTAAGAACTGCTAATGTGACTGAAACAGGTCCAAATGTCAAACATCAAAGGAATCTGCACACTAATTATGATTAATTGATAAAAAAAATACATAAAATTGCAATGATTAACTCTATAAAGAAATTTCTACACTGACAGTTATACTTTTTTTTACAAACAAACAGCGAGACTTGGAAGACACTTGGAAAAAAAAACAAGGCTAAGGAATGTTAACATAAAGTGGCTGTCATTATATGGCGCCCTACAAAATGACAATAAACTTTTAATGTGCAGAAGTCAGACGACAAACCAAAATCGCATTATTTCGAATCATTTGTCTATGACAACAGCAGTAACAAGGACAACTTTGACAATCGTGCGGTAAACAAGGACATAGGAAATAGAACAACATCAGAGGCTGAAGGAGGACTGAGCTGCGCGTAAACCACAAGCCCTACTACATAAGAAAAACAATGAAAATTATCCTTAACTTTTAACAACAAGTAATCCTAAAGACAAACAGAATACTCTACAACAACCAACTTTCCAGCAAGCTGTTGGCTTGTTCTTTGAAATCCATAAAACTACAAAGCCACGGACCAACTACCATCAACCGGCTGATTATGGCCATAAATGTGGATGGTTGAAAATTTCCTTCTTTTTAATTTATGAATTTGGAACCAAACCGCTAAAAGCAACCTCAAGTTAGCAACTAAGTGTTTACGAAAGACTCATTTGCCCCCGCCTCTAGTCTCTTTGCCGCAGGCCATTACAATTTGTCCTTTGCAAAATTTCCACAAAGACTGTTATTGCCAGCATAGTTAAGGTAATGCGAACATCAATTAGGTGTAATAAAACTGTTCAAGTTTTTCAATGGATGAGTTATTTAAATCTCAAATTGAATTAATAACCACCGAAGGAGGATTCTCTACTGGCAAAGATAGAATCATTCTCATTTTAGTAAGAATCCAGTTTAAATTACATGTAGTTTAAATTGTACCCAAAAACTCACATTGTTGACCTGGTAACTTAAGAGAATAAGAAATAAAACGTCAAGTTTAGAAGGACGGAATTTTGTGAACCCAAACAAAGGATGGTTAGCTTAGGTGAGGTAAGAGTGGCAGTCTTTTTCAGACTCACTTAGACAATTTTAAGTCAATTGTGATACCATAGTAGCGGCAGACCAAAGCTTCTAGCGGGAATCGAACCCACGACCCCTACACTGGTTATCCATGCACGCTACCAACTCGGCTACCAACTCGTCGCCCAGAAACCAAGGATATTCAGCAAAAAAATTTCCGTTCAGATCGCCCAGAACTCCGCCTGGAAGACCGTGTGATGGGCAGCCAGCCGAAAACCGATCTCAGGCCCTGATTCATCAAAGTTGACTCCCACACCTACTCTGGCATGCAGCTTTAATCGAAACGTGTAGAGTCAACAACCAGATGACCATATTAGAGTTTAGTTAATCCAAGACAGTGCCGCTGGCAGCAATGTTATACACTCGACCTCAAGTGTCGTCTCAGTTATCAGATCCAAAATATTTTCTATTGTTTTAAGCTTTCTTATCATCACCTCTATTAAACGGCAATGGAGCGACTTGATCCTGTCTTCTATCCATTCTCTCATCGCCTTAAGTCTTATAGCCACAGTGGCTGCCTCACACTAAATCCGTATGTCCATGGATCTGGTATTTATAATAGTCTCAGGTGCTCTAGCGGTCGTGGTACTCATCGCTTCACCTATGCCAGGATAACATGTTATCTAAACTTGTTTTACGAGGACTATCCTTATGTGGCACTTTTCTCAATCGCAGTCCACTAAACAACTCGTACTGAGCCATCAGTTAGTATTGGTTTAAGAGCCACTAGACTATCCTCGAATTTAGGCCTCATTACGAGCCTACAGCTAGTCTACCTTATATCCAACATCTGTGGGCCTTTCTAGTACGCTTCAGAATGCAACACTTCCAGTACAGTTTAAAAGCAATTTTGCGCATGAACATTACATTAAGGAACAGCGGTGATACTTCTCTCATATTAATAAGTGCTGTCCAATACAAGTTTATGCTCAATGGTGGGGAACTTCCTTTTTATCGCCGAAACCGAACGGCTAGCCGCAGAGCGACCCAGCTTAGTACAAAATTCCTGCCCAAAATCACTCCTAAGTATGCTACCATTTCGGATATCGAAATCGTTTCCAATTGGATCACCTTTATCTTAGCCATGAACAGGCGTACTTCAGTCCTCTTTGTATTAAGATTCATATCCTTTCGACCTTTCTGCAAAGCTGACTCGGATCTCTACACCTTAGAAGTATTATAGCACTCATAGGTGTGGCAGTAAAAAGCCCGCCTGTAGCGTGCCCTGTGTCAATTTCTCTCTTATCATCATGCTATGGGACCACAGTTTATCCACCTGTTCTTTATCATATTGTTCATCTAGTCTTTAAGTATTCGGATCATCCGGTACTGATCTAAGGATTGGATTAGTATGTCGGTCCTCATGATGTCAAAGTCAATGCTTACCCCCAATGTGTACATATTGACATCGAACCTCATATGCTCAACCTTGTTTATACACTCCACCATAAGATGGGGGTACACTAGTTTCGTCAATCTGTAACTACTCGAAATATTCGTCTGAGACCCCACAAAGTATACATATTCTTGCTCGTCGTGACATTTTATTTCGATCTAGCCATGTCCGTCCGTCTGTCCGTCCGTCTGTCCGTCCATCTGTCTGTCGAAAGCACGCTAACTTTTGAAAAAGTAAAGCTAGTCGCTTGGTCGGTTGGGATTGTAAATGGGCCATGTCGGTCCATGTATTGATATAGCTGCCATATAAACCGATCTTGGGTCTTGACTGCGCAATTCTTATCCGATTGAAATGCAATTTTGCACAACGTGTTTTGCTTTGATATCCAAAAACTGTGCCAAGTATGGTTCAAATCGGAACATAACCTGATATAGCTGCCATATAAACCGATCTTGAATCTTGACTTCTTGAGCCACTAGAGGGCGCAATTCCTATCCGATTTGGCTGAAATTTTGCATGACTTTTTTTATTATGACTTTCAACAACTGTGTCAAATAAGGTTCAAATCGGTTCATAACCTGATATAGCTGCCATATTAACCGATCGGGGATCTTGACTTCTTGAGTCTCTAGAGGTCGCAATTATTATCCGATTTGCCTGAAATTTTGTACGACGGATCCTCTCATGACCATCAACATACGTGTTTATTATGGTCTGAATCGGCCTATAGCCTGATACAGCTACCATATAAATCGATCTCTCTATTTTATTTCTTGAGCCTCCAAAGGGCGTAATTCTTATTCGAATTGGCTGACATTTTAGACAGCCAATTTCATTGTGGTCTTAACCGTATAATTTCATTGTGGTCCTAAGCGCACCATATTTTGATATCGCTCTAATAGCAGAGCAAATCTTTTCTTGTATCCTTTTTTATGCCTAAGAAGAGATGCCGGGAAAAGAACTCGACAAATACGATCCATGGTGGAGGGTATATAAGATTCGGCCTGTCCGAACTTGGCACGCTTTTACTTGTTGTTCCTACCGTTGAACCATCTAGATCGCTTTAAAAAGCCCAACAACTCGTGAATATTCACATCCGCGAAATCGGACAGGTTCTCAAAGAAAAGGAGAACCTAAAGTGGAACTCCTTCTGACTGCCAGAGCGAGACAAACACACAGAAGGAGTTCTATAGTCTCTTCTTCTTCGATGTCCTCACAGCTTCTGCAAAAGTCCTTACTGGCAACCTTCAGTCTGTCAGCATGTTTTCCGATTAGACAATGACCCGTCATGACAGACACAATGACTGAGACGTCTGTTCTAGCCAGTGACAACGAAGCGGTTGACCTCTTAAAGTCTAGATTGGGCCATATAGTGCTCATGCTCACAGTCCCCTCATTGTGATCATCTATCATTCGTTAACCTTCGGGCCTGGTCCTGAAAACTTAGTTTACATATTGCTAGAGGCATACCCACAGACACCAGTATCTTTGGAATGTGTAGGGTAGTTCCTAGTCTCGCAAGCTCGTCCGTTTTATAATTCCCTTTGATATCTCTGTGGTCCGGCACACAGAACAGGTGAATATTGATCTGTTCAGCCATCTAGTTGAGAGATCTGCTACAGTCGAGGGCGGTTTTTGTCCACAACGCTGTCCACAATTTCTTCTGTTCAGAAATACGTTCACCAGGGCTCAATGGTAAGGAACTTCCTTTTTATCGCCAAAACCGAACGGCTTACCTGCCTACTTAGAGGAGAAGTTATGTCCGAGATCACTCCTAAGTATTTGACCATTTCGGGCATCAAAATCGTTCTAACGTATTGCTTGAAATTAGATCAACTTCGTCTTAGTCGTATATTTCAACCTTTTTGGATTGACATTCAGAACTTTAGGTCTTTGTGCAAATCTGACTCGTATCTCTTCCCCATGGAAGTATTTTAGTAACACCCATATCAGTGGCAGTAAAATGCCCTTCTTTGTCATATGCCATTCTCTCCCTTATCATTATGTCATGGCGCCCACAGTTTATACGCTTGTTCTTTACCATATGGTTTATCCAGTACACGGACCACCCGGTACTGGTCTAACGATTGGATCAGCATGTCCACCCTCCCATTGTTAAAAGCCCCCTTGAAGTCAATATAGCTTCCTTCCTTACAAGCCGCAATTTTTGTCCGGTTTGTTGGAAATTTAGCATTTAGTCCTGATATAGCACTCATATAAACCAATCTCCCGATTTGACTTCATAGGTCCTTACAAGCCGCAAATTTTTGTCCGATTTGGTTGAAATTTTGCATGCGGTGATCTGTTACGACTTCCAATAACTGTGCCAATTACGGTCCAAATCAGACTATAACCTGATATAGCTTCTATATAAGCCAGTCTATCGATCATCCTTGTTCGGTTCCTATATACATTAATTTTTGCTAGATATGTAGAATAGAAATATGCCCGTCAACTACATTTATTTTGTATATATTTTTAGCAGAATCCAAATTGCAGAAAGATCGAACGAAATGGGAAAAATCGGGCGAAATCGGACAATAAATGCCCCTTTTATGGGCCTAAGACCCCAAATCGGCGGATCGGTCTATACGGCAGCTATATCCAAATCTGGACCGATCTGGGCCAAATTGAAGAAGAATGTCGAGTGGCTTAACACATCTTACTGTCTCAAATTTCAGAAAAATCGGATAATAAATGTGACTTGTATGGGCCTAAGACCCTAAATCGGCGGATCGGTCTATATGGGGGCTATACCAAGATATATCCCATCTTCAAACTTAAGCTGCTTATGGACAAAAAAAGAATCTGTGCAAAATTTCAGCTCAACATCTCTTAAATGTTCGACTTTGTCCACGATTTATTAACCTATCCCACTGTGCGCCGTTCGAACTCTGCTAAAATGCGGAGAGCCATTAAAGCCAAATTTTAATGGGACATGGTAAAAGACACCCAGCTTTCAAGTTTAGCCATGCACATGGGAAATTTTGTCTCCGCCACATGACGAACTTCCATTACATTCTATTACGACTACCTTTATGTGTATACCGAATTGGCTTGTACATCATTTCAACCAATCATCTGATTCAATTTCTTCAGCTCTTCAGGTAACATTTTTTTTCACGTAACCAACACGCAGGGGATGTCCCCTATATATGCAGTGCATTGCGATGGCAATTAAGAAAGTTAATGGTTGGAGGGGGTAAAGAGAGTGTTTATTGCTATTAGTCCTAAATTTCTAAATGTCAATGTCGGTGGGAAAGACATTAGCCGGAAGTCGATTCCACATACGAATGGTTCGGGCGAAAAATGAATTTTCTCGGTAATGCATGGTTCGGTCGATTGGCCAATCAATTACAAACGGGTGTGAGTTCCTGGCAGGTCTTGTATTCTTGGTGAACATCCTAACGTCAGGAATAAGATGACGAATATCCCTAGAACTCACGCCATGAAAATGACGATAGAGCAATACAACGCTACCCACATTTCGACGTTGTTCAAAAGAAGTTCACCATCGCTCTCTGTTGAACCCGGTTATGTAGCTCCAAGGATGATTTTGGAGCTCCTGCCCATATATGAGAGTTATATGCCATCCTCGGCCTAATGTAGGTAGTATAGATATTGAGAAGATCACAAGAGGTGAAATATTTCTTGCACCGCTTAAGAAAGCCCAAACACTTGAATGCTTCTTTCGACACTTTGAATACGTGTTTTGAACAGCGGACATCACATTGTATTTTCATGCATAGAACATCAAGAGCATCTGAATGTTCAATATCTATACCGTCGATAGATATCGACAATTGAAGTGGGTCAGTGAATCGCTTGTGAGACAATAAACAGCACTGCGCCTTCTGTGCGTTAAAGTCTACTCTGTTCATTCTACCCCACTCGGAAATGGCCAACAAGTAATGCGACGCTGTCCACAATTTCTTGAGGACTGGGAATATGGTCGAATGAATATAAATGACACCGACTACTGTCATCGGCAAACGAGTAGACTGGATTCAACGTCTGACCCAATAGATCGTCAATGAAAATAAGAAAAACAAGTAAAAGCGTGCTAAGTTCGGCCGGACCGAATCTTATATACCATCCACCACGCATCGCATTTGTCGAGTTCTTTTCCCGGCATCTCCTTAGGCAAAAAAGGATATAAGAAAAGATTTGCTCTGCTATTAGAGCGATATCAAGATATGGTCCGGTTTGGACCACAATTAAATTATATGTTGGAGACCTGTGTAAAATGTCAGTCAATTCGAATAAGAATTGCGCCCTTTGGGGGCTCAAGAAGTAAATAGAGAGATCTATTTATATGGGAGCTGTATCGGGCTATGGACCGATTCACACCATATTAAAAACGTATGTTGATGGTCATAAGAGGATTCGTCGTACAAAATATCAGGCAAATCGGATAATAATTGCGACCTCTAGAGGCTCAAGAAGTCAAGATCCCAGATCGGTTTGTGTGGCAGCTATATCAGGTTATGAACCGATTTGAACCTTATTTAACACAGTTGTTTAAAGTCATTATTATGTCATGGAAAATTTCAGCCAAATCGGATAGGAATTGCGCCCTCTAGAAGCTCAAAAGTCAAGACCCAAGAACAGTTATTGAAAGTAATAACAAAACACCACTTGCAAAATTTAATTTTAATCGGATAGGAATTACGCACTCTAGTGGCTCAAGAATTCAAGACCCAAGATCGGTTTATATGGCAGCTATATCAAAACATGGACCGATATGGCCCATTTACAATCCTAACCGACCTACGCTAATAAGAAGTATTTGTGCTAAATTTCAAGCGGCTAGCTTTATTCCTTCGGAAGTTAGTGTGCTGTCGACAGACAGACGGACGGACTTGGCTAGATCGACATAAAATGTCGCGACGATCGAGAATATATATACTTTATGGGGTCTCAGACGAATATTTCGAGTAGTTACAAACAGAATGACGAAATTAGTATACCCCCCATCCTATGGTGGAGGGTATAAAAAAGGGAAGAAGAAAGGACAGAGCCTTGTGGCACACCTGCGGTCAATGTATACTCATCTGATGAGTACCCATCAACAACAACTCTTATAGTGCGATCTCTCTCTCTCACCAAACTGATGGATAGAGCGACTCCATCGTTCCGACAAAAATGTCATTAGGTCTCCCGTGGAGCGATTTCTGTGGAACCCATACTATCAGTCGCTAAGAATGCCTCTTGACTCTAAGTATCTGACAAGATGATGCTTAATCATACTCTCCATAACCTTGGAGAGCGCGGAGCATATCGCGATTGACCGGTAATTCGCAGGGTTGTTCGCCCCACCTTTTTTGGAGAATGTGCTGAACGCTCGCAACCTTCCAACAGGCTGGGAAAACTCCCGCAAGCAAGGTTGGAAAGGTTGCGTAGTGGACGAGCAGGCATCGAAGAACACTTACAAATGACAAGTGTTGATATACCGTCCGGGCCCGGAGATTTATTAACCTCGAGATCCGCAAGGACCCTTTTAACTCCACGTGTTCGAAAGAATATCTGAGGCATCGAACTAGGTACACTATCAACCATGGGGAGTGGCTGATTGCTAATTTTGTTAATTCATACCATTGGCAAAAACTTCATCAACTATTATCACAATCTGATATAATGATTATGATTAATAACTTTATACATTTGGGATTAAAGTGAATGGGTAATGAATATGTGTTAATTACGATTGCTACAAATAGCAGTAGTTACACATGCTCTAAGAAGTCAAATCTAACATATTCCCCAATTCAACGAATAATAAATTATAGCTCTTAAATCTTAGCAGCAATATGTCGACATTAAATCCTCAATAAATCTTACCTCTACGCTTCCTTGATTATAGTAGGGCTACGAAACTTGGTCGGCAATCCAACATCAACCAATGGAGGAATACGCAATGAGTGAATAAATTTCTCTCTTACAGGTACTGGCCAAACATCCATGGCACACACATACAACACATACATCTGCACACATACACAGTTAAAATATTTCGATCCCTCCCGCTTCTGAGATATAAAATCATACAATTTGTTTGGATATCCACAGCAAATAAAACATCCTTCTTGCCTTTGCCATGAATTTCAATTGAATTTCATATGTAAACAATTGTTGGTAATTCCTTTGGCAGAGAAATCTCTGTGCTTGAGCAACAGATACAATGCTACATTATAAGCGATTGGTAGTTTGCGGTTGTTGGAGGCATTTAGTTCAGCTCATACTTTGAATATTTCGCAAGCATCATATGTGTGGTTTATGAGAACATATCGAGTAAGTACACACTTTAATATCCAAAGAATTTGCCCAAGGTTTATACTCGTAGAATCAATCTCTATTCACTCATTTGAAGATTTAGAAGAGAAATATTGTTCGCAAATAAGCACATGGAATATTCAAACTTTTAAGGATTCTACAAAGCTAGTCCATCCAAAATGCAAAGCACTCATTTTATAGACATTAGGCAGCAAATCTAAATTGTATGGAATCATAATATGATTAAAATTAAATTTTATTATAATAATTTACTTTAATTGGCTATGGCATAAAATTTGTTCCTCTAGCCGAACGTAGGACAAAGTACCAAGCGCCTCGATCTTCTGCGCTCATTCTAAAATATCTGACACCAAGATTCAAAGTGTCTCACACCACTTGATCTTTCCATCGAGCTTTTGGTCTTCCTGGTTTGCGTGTACCACCGTGTTTGCATTCAAAAGACTTCTTTGCTGGAGCTTCTTCATCCATTCTGACAACATGACCTAGCCAACGCAGCCGTTGTATTTTGATGCGTGTAACTATGCTATCGTCGTCATACAGCTCGTGGTTCATACGTCGCCTATATTCTCCATTAACGCAAACTGGTCCATATATTTTACGAAGAATCTTTTTCTCAAATACTCCAAGCACTGCCTCATCAGTGTCACAAGTACCCATGCCTCAGAACCATGTAACAACACGGGTAGTATCAGCGTCTTGTAAAGTGTAGTCTTCGTCTGCCGAGAGTTGGTCATGTTTCTAAACTGCTTACTTAGTTCAAAGTAGCATCTGTTTGACAATATTATTCTTCGCTTTATCTCAAAACTGATGTCAATCGCTTCGGTTACGGCGGTGCCGTGGTACATAAAGTTACTGCCATCTCAAAGTTGTGGTTCCCAACTTTGCCCATTTTCTTTATCTGCTCGGTTGTACAAGGTTTTTTGGGGAGTTAATACCATCCATTTCGTCTCATATTCATTTACTGTCAGACCCATTTTCACTGACTCTCTTTCGATTCTTTCAAAGGCTGCAGTTACTAATTCCGGTGACCGACCTATGATATCGATGTTGTCGGCATAGGCGAGTAGCATGTGTTCTCTTGTGTTTAGTGTCCCGTATCTATTCACATATGCATCTCGCATAATCTTCTCCAACAGGATATTGAAGAGATAGGCTGTCTCTTTGTCTGAAACCTCGTTTGGTATTAAATGGTTCGGAAAGATTCTTTCCTATTCTTACTGAGGAGTGCGTATCAACAGATGTCACACTGCAAAGTCTTATTTATTTTACAGGGATACCAAACTCAGATATGGCTTGAAATATCTTTGAACAAAGATGTAGTAGGTGTTGATTTGTAATTCTGGGGTCTTTTCCAGGATTTGGCGCAGTGTAAAAATCTGGTCTATGGTGAATTTATCAGGTCTAAAGCCGCATTGATAAAGCCCAATTATCTCATTGACTTTAGGTTTTAATCTTTCACACAGTTCAAAATGTAAATTTTGCCCATGAACATTCCACTAAGGAACAGGGGCAAACTTCTCACATATCAATGAGTGCAGTACGATTCAAATTTAAGCTCAATGATACGGGTCGTACTTTTTATAGCCGAGTCCGAACGGTGAGCCGCAGTGCGACACCTTTTGGAGAGAAGTTTTACATGGCATAGTACCTGATAAATGTTGCCAGCATTGGGAGGGGAAAACCACCACTGAAAAATGTTTTTTTTTTATGGTCCTACCAGGATTCGAAGACAGGCGTTCAGCATTATAGGCGGACATGCTAACCTCTGCGCTACGGTGGCCTCCAACAGTTAGCTCAGTTCGCTGGAGAGTATCTTGTATGCGATAGGGTCAAGTCTTATTCCTCTGTAGTTGGCACATTCCGTCTTGTCTCCATTCTTGTGCTCGGGACATAGTATGCTGAGGTTCCAATCATCGAGTATGCATTCTTCTAGCCAGATTGCGCATATAAGCTGATGCTTACGCCTTATCAGTGTGTCGCCTCCGGTCTTAAATGGTTCAGTGTGTAACCCGTCGGCTCCTGCTGCCTTGTTGTTCTTTAGTCGGGTCACTGCTACTTGGACCTCATTCTGACTAGGAGGCAAACATTCTATACCATCATTAGGGATTGGTTCTGCGGTATCCTCTTCGCCGCCAACGTCGGACACTAGCAGGTCTGTGTCAGTTACCAGATTTCCTTCTATGTCTCTGCAGGAGGATGTGCCTGCAGAATTTCCGGACTTCATTCTGACTCCTGTACATCTCAATTCGCTCACAGTCGAATTCCGAGAAGATCGTCCAAAAAAAGGCGTTGTATTAGAGAACATTAATGTCGAGCGTTAGATTCCGCACGAGTGGGCAATCGCTTAATAACTGACCCGTGTCAATTAGTTCGACGAAATGTTGAAAAATACGATCGCACCAAGCGCTAGGTTTTCGTGGAAGAAGCACTTTGAAGCAAATGGTTGCCTGTGAGCTGCTTTGAGCCTAGGACGGTCAATTCTGAGTGGCATACCCCAATTTGATTGTGGGAAGTATTGAAGAGAAATTCGAAAAACTAACAAGAGAATACGAATTATTGTTGACCAAGACAATGCGGGCTCTCACACATCGGCTCAAACCAGCGCTTTTTGACTGTACAAAACAGCAAACTGATGGGTCATTCGATAAACAGCCCTGACGTGGCACTCAATGACTTCTTTTTATTTTCGCACATTAAGACAAAAATGCGAGGTCAATGATTTTTGTCGCCAGAAAATGCTAAGTAAGAATTCAATAACCATGTTTTGGAGGTGTCTTAAACGGAGAGGAAAAAGTGTTTCGACAATTGGTTTAAGTGCATGTAAAAGAGTATAAATCTTATTGGAGGATACTTTGGAAACCAACTCTCATTCGAGCCATTTTGGATAACAAATACTTGCATTTCCATTGTAAGGCGAGATACTAATTTATCAGCCCTTGTAAAACAATTGTTTACACAAGTAATGGTGATGGCAACAAAAAAATTTGAAAATTTGGATTTTTTTGAAAACTGTTGTTGATTACATAAAATTGTATAGGAAAGATATATATTTTCATCATTTATTTCTGTGTTTTGTAAAGAAAGTGATACAGCATAAATGGTACTTTGACATGTGTGAAATAAAATGCCAAATCAGGAGGTAGGTTTATATTGGAGCTATATGAGGCCACCACGTTTTGATGGCCACCGAAGCGTAGAGGTTACGATGTCCGCATTTGACGCCGGATATCTGGATTAAAATCCCGGCGTGAACATCTGAACAAATTTTTCAGTGTTGGCTATCCCCTTACTAATGCTAGCAATTACAAGTGCGACTTCTAGAAGCTCAAGATGTCAAATCGAAGGGCCACCTTATACCAAAGGGCCACCTAACCAAATCTGAACCGATATGCTTATGTCCGTGTGTCTGTCCGTCCGTCCGTCTGTCGATAGCACGCTAACTTTCGAAGGAGTAAAGCTCTTCGCTTGAAATTTTGCACAGACAATTTAGTGTAGGTCGGGTGGGATTGTAAATAGGCCAAATCGGTCCATGTTTTTATATAGCTGCCATATAAACCGATCTTGGGTCTTGACTTCTTGAGCCTCTAGAGGGCGCAATTCTCACCCGATTTCACTGAAATTTTGCACGTGGTGTTTTGGTATCACTTCCAACAACTATGCGCTAAGTATGGTGCAAATCGGTCCATATTTTGATATAGCTGCCATATTAACCGATCTTGGGTTTTGAGCCTCTAGAGGGCGCAATTCTCATCCGATTTGACTGAAATTTTGCACGTACTGTTTTGGAATCACTTCCAAAAACTGTGTTAAGTATGATTCAAATCGGTTCATAACCTGATATAGCTGCCATATAAACCGATCTTGGGTCTTGACATCTTGAGCCACTATAGGGCGCTATTCTCATCCGATTTGGCTGAAATTTTGCATGAGGTGCTTTGATATAACTTCCAAAAACCGTGCCAAGTATGGCGCAAATCGGAACATAACCTGGTATAGCTGCCATAAAAACCGATCTGGGGTCTTGACTTCTTGAGCCTCTACAGGGACCAATTCCTATCCGATTTGGCTGAAATATTGCATGACGTGTTTTGTTATGACTTCCAACAACTGTATTAAGAATGGTTCAAATCGGTTCATAACCTGATATAGCTGCCATATAAATCGATCTGGAGTCTTGACTTCTTGAGCCACTAGAGGGCGCAATTATTATCCGATTTAGCTGAAATTTTGCATAAGGTGTTTTATTATAGCTTTCAACAACTGTGCTAAGAATAGTTCAAATCAGTCCATAACCTGATATAGCTGCCATATAAACCGATATGGGATCTTGACTTCTTGAGCCTCTAAAGGACGCAAATTTTATTCGATTTATCTCAAATTTTGTACAACGTCTTCTCTCATGACCTTTAACATACGTGTCGAATATAGCCTATAAACCGATATCCCTATAAACCGATCTCCCTATAAACCGATCTCCCTATAAACCGATCTCCCTATTTCACTTCTTCAGCCCCTAAAGTGCGTAATTCTTACTAGATTTGGCTGAAATTTTACACAATGACTTCTACTATGGTGGAGGGTATAAAAGATTCGGCCAGACCGAACTAAGCACGTTTTTACTTGTTTTATACAATTTTTAAATCAAACTTTTTTAAGAAGCAAACTCCGCAAATATAATTTGACATTTAGTTTTTGAAAACGAGATAGTCTCTGACTAAGCATACATACATATGTTGTGGCCTCCGTACTTCTTATGCTCACAAAAGTATTTTTACTAAAGCCCACTGAAATTTTAATAAATATCAGTACAAAACTTTAACTATAAATGCCAAGCAGATTTCTCCTACTGCCGAACTTAATATGTTTGATCTTTTTTATAAGCTTGTCGGTGCTACTGACAGGCATGTTTCTAATCTTTCTTTGCCTGTATGAAAGGGGTTGGTCTGATAATTCGCTTTTTTGGTAAAATTTAAAAATTTCATGAAGAAGATTGACCTTGTATCGATTTTTATATGTGCTATTTGTGAGTGATTTAATTGCGCTACAAAGAAAACAAACTCAAATATCGAAGTCAGAATTTTATAAGATATTCCAATACCTTCATGCATATTTAAATTTGTTGTCCAAAAAGTTTTTACAAAACAATGCAAGTTTATACCATCCCAAGTCACCACAAACCCTGAGTTTGAATGTTCTGGCCAAAAACCCATAACAGATATTTTTGGTTTTCCATCTTTTGGTTTTGAAGTTCACAAAAGGGGCAACAAGAACACGCATTTCGCCAAGCATTGCAAACGAAGTTCGAAAGATTAATGGCTGACAGAACATTGTAGACGTGGTGTTGGCGTTGAAGGGTGGGATTAAGTTATTTTGTGAAATGCAAGCAAAGGATATTCTCTTCAGGGACTGCTCGACCATGTGTTGTGTGGTTTACATATAGCTGGTGGTGATGGAATTCTTACTTCCTTCCTGACCTTTTCGTAGAAAAAGCATGAAATCCAAGCTGATTGAAGCTGGCATCAGTAATGGTGGCTGACTTTTAATCCACAAAACGAAGCGAGTTAATTTAAAGTATTTAAACGGAATCTACAGTTCACATTTACTACTGAGGTTTATGCAATGGCACCCATGAGAATCTATGAATACATCTACATAGAAGGCATTCACCTTTTGCCTTTGTATGCTCCCCTCCTTATTCTTTGAGTATTAGGAAAATGGTGTGCATTAAATGGGGGACTGTATTCTTTAAATCGAACTGGGAGGAGGTAACTACTTTTTCCTCGTATACAAAATTTAACTCATTTTTATATTTTTGGTTTCGCAATCTTCCTGAATCAAAAATAAATTCCAAGAAAATAAATTTCATAACTTATACCTTTGTGGTACTATGTGAATTATTAAAACGAAAGCATACTCACATGGAACCCCGAATCCGACGAACTATGAGTGTTTGAAAAAGATAGAAAAATTGCTCCCTGGGATAACGGAACAAAAAGGATGAAGATAAATAGAAGAAGGGAATTCAGAATCTTATTCTGAGAGATCGGTCACATCAGATCCCTTCTACAATGTTGAGAAAGTGAAAATGAATGCATTTTGTCTTTTCGTAATAAGTAAAAACGCGTTAAGTTCGGCCCGGCCGAATACTTAACGCGGTGGATACCCACCACCTCGGGTATATACGTAAACTACCTTACGTCATAATTCGGTGAAAAATGGATAATTTACACCCCCGTAACAGCTATATCGAAATATGGTCCGATTTGGACCAAATTCGACACGGACATTGAGTGGTCTAATAAGTACTAATAAGTCATTGTTTAATTTTGTAGAACAAAATATTGGTCCTTTTGGTAGCTATTTTTAAATATAGACGGATCGAAAATTTCACTTTGTCCAATTTCAGCGAAATCGGTCAATAAATGTGCCTTTTATGGGCCCAAAACCTTAAATAGAGAGATCGTTCTTTATGACAGCTATATCCAAATCTGAACCGATCTGGGACAAATTGCAGAAAGTTATCGAAGAGCCTAACACAACTCACTGTCCCAGATTTCGTCAAAATCGGACAATGAAAACGCCTTTTATGGGACCGAGATATCGGTCAATATGGCAGTTATATCCAAATCTGGGCCGATCTAAGCCAAACTGCAGAAAGTTAT
Source organism: Stomoxys calcitrans (assembly GCF_963082655.1). Lineage (NCBI taxonomy): Eukaryota > Metazoa > Arthropoda > Insecta > Diptera > Muscidae > Stomoxys > Stomoxys calcitrans. The sequence continues at coordinate 84,736,339 of NC_081556.1, read as the reverse complement.
CGATGAGCGTAACACAACTCATTGTTCCAAATTTCAACGACATCGGACAATAAATGCGCCTTTTATGGGCCCAAAACCTTAAATAGAGAGATCGTTCTATATGACAGCAATATCCAAATCTGAACCGATCTTGGCCAAATTGGTGAAGGTTATCGAAGACCCTAACAAAACTCGCCGAATTTCGGCGAAATCGGACAATAAATGCAACTTTTATGGGCCCAAAACCTTAAATCGAAAGATCAGTCTATATGGTAGCTATATCTAAATCTGGACCGAACTGAGCCAAATTGAAGAAGAAAGTTAATCGACAAATCGGTCTATATGGCGGCTATATCCAAATCTGAATCGATCTGGTACAAATTGCAGAAAGTTATCGAAGATCCTAACACAACTCACCGGTCCAAATTTCGGCGAAATCGGACAATAAATGCGCCTTTTATGGGCCCTAGACTTTAAATCGAGAGATCGGTCTATATGGCAGCTATATTCTAATTTGAACCAATCTGGGCCATATTGCAGAAATATGTTGAGAGCCTCACACAACTCACTGTTTAAAATTTCAGCAAAATCTGACTATAAATGCGCTTTTTATGGGCCCAAAATCTGGGCGCTATATCCAAATCTTGGCGCTATATCCAAATCTGAACCGATCTGAGCCAAATTGAAGAAGGATGTCAACGCAACTCATTGTTCCAAATGTCAGCTGTGTCAAATTGAAGACGGCTGTCGAAGGGCCTAACACAACTCATTTTTCAAAATTTCGGCGACATCGGACAATAAATGCGCCTTTTATGGGCCCAAACCCTTAAATAGAGAGATCGTTCTATATGGCAGCTATATCCAAATCTGAACCCATCTTGCCCAAATTACTGAATGTTATCGAAGAGCCTAACACAACTTACTGTTTCAAATTTCAACAAAATCGGACTTTAAATGTGCTTTTTATGGGCCCAAAACCTTAAATCAAGAGATCGGTCTATGTGGCAGCTATATCCAAATATGAACCGATCTGAGCTAAATTGATCAAGGATGTCCATTGGCTTTACGCAACTCACTGTTCCAAATGTCAGCGAAATTTGATAATAAATGTGGCTTTTATTTGCCTAATACCCTAAATCGACGGATTTGTCAATAAGGGGGGCTATATCAAGTTGTAGCCCGATATAGCCCATCTTCGAATTTAACCTGCTATGGACAAAAAAGATTTTGTGCAAAGCTTGAGATCAATATCTACATTTTTAAAGACTGTAGCGTGATTTCGACAGACAGACGGACGGACATGGCTATATCGTCTTAAATTTTTACGATATCAGAGTTATATATACTTTACTAGCCAAACCGGCCCGCTCCGCTGCGCCTTCTTTACCTCTTTAATATCTTTTTAGGATGGGGACACTTCGCCCTGAATGCGGATATCGAATTCGTGCCATTGTAGCCTATGACGCTGAACGCGTTCGAATCCTGGAGAGAACATCGGACAAAGCGGTGTTTATCCCCTCTTAATGTTGGCAACATTTGGGAGGTACAATGCCATGCATGGTCACTTAAAAAATTTGCGGGACGCCGTTCGGACTCGGCTATAAAAAAGGTACCTTATCATTGAGTTTAAATTTTAATCGGAAAGCACTCAGTGATGTGTGAGAATTTGCCCCTTCTCGGTTCCTGGTGGTAATGTTCTTCCTTAGGGTAATGTTCTCATTAGGGGAGGGATGGCACCTCAGACATTTCGACTCAAATATGGATATCAAATCCCTCTAATTTTAGCCCCATATTGCCATGGCCGTTAAATATGAACCGTTTGGAGGTTGTTTTGGGGATTGGGCGGCCACCGACACTTTACACTGAAAATAGATATCAAATTCATTCTTTATACCCAACGGAAATGAATTTCAGTTTAGGGGGTGCTTTAGGGCGTATCCCAAAACACTTTGCTCTAAAATTGGATATCAAATTCGTTTTCTACTCTCAAATACCTTTAATTTTAGTCCCATATTTTTCATAATGGGCCAATTAACCCATTTAGCGTATGGGCATTTGGACCCAAATTTTAATATCATATTCGTGTTCTGGTCTCCAATACCTTTCATTTGATACCCTTATTGTGCCCATCGAACCATTTTCGGATATGGGTGGCGTATTTGGGTTAAGGTGAACCTATGATTCCTTCTAGACAAACGTATACAATCTATGAAAATGTTAAGGAAATTGGTTCAGCCAAGTATTATATAGTCATTATGAGTCTAATGGCGTTTTTGAGGGGTGGCGAGACCCTCTATACTTCGATCGAAGTCAGAATTTTATAAGATATTCCAATACCTTCATGCATATTTAAATTTGTTGTCCAAAAAGTTTTTACAAAACAATGCAAGTTTATACCATCCCAAGTCACCACAAACCCTGAGTTTGAATGTTCTGGCCAAAAACCCATAACAGATATTTTTGGTTTTCCATCTTTTGGTTTTGAAGTTCACAAAAGGGGCAACAAGAACACGCATTTCGCCAAGCATTGCAAACGAAGTTCGAAAGATTAATGGCTGACAGAACATTGTAGACGTGGTGTTGGCGTTGAAGGGTGGGATTAAGTTATTTTGTGAAATGCAAGCAAAGGATATTCTCTTCAGGGACTGCTCGACCATGTGTTGTGTGGTTTACATATAGCTGGTGGTGATGGAATTCTTACTTCCTTCCTGACCTTTTCGTAGAAAAAGCATGAAATCCAAGCTGATTGAAGCTGGCATCAGTAATGGTGGCTGACTTTTAATCCACAAAACGAAGCGAGTTAATTTAAAGTATTTAAACGGAATCTACAGTTCACATTTACTACTGAGGTTTATGCAATGGCACCCATGAGAATCTATGAATACATCTACATAGAAGGCATTCACCTTTTGCCTTTGTATGCTCCCCTCCTTATTCTTTGAGTATTAGGAAAATGGTGTGCATTAAATGGGGGACTGTATTCTTTAAATCGAACTGGGAGGAGGTAACTACTTTTTCCTCGTATACAAAATTTAACTCATTTTTATATTTTTGGTTTCGCAATCTTCCTGAATCAAAAATAAATTCCAAGAAAATAAATTTCATAACTTATACCTTTGTGGTACTATGTGAATTATTAAAACGAAAGCATACTCACATGGAACCCCGAATCCGACGAACTATGAGTGTTTGAAAAAGATAGAAAAATTGCTCCCTGGGATAACGGAACAAAAAGGATGAAGATAAATAGAAGAAGGGAATTCAGAATCTTATTCTGAGAGATCGGTCACATCAGATCCCTTCTACAATGTTGAGAAAGTGAAAATGAATGCATTTTGTCTTTTCGTAATAAGTAAAAACGCGTTAAGTTCGGCCCGGCCGAATACTTAACGCGGTGGATACCCACCACCTCGGGTATATACGTAAACTACCTTACGTCATAATTCGGTGAAAAATGGATAATTTACACCCCCGTAACAGCTATATCGAAATATGGTCCGATTTGGACCAAATTCGACACGGACATTGAGTGGTCTAATAAGTACTAATAAGTCATTGTTTAATTTTGTAGAACAAAATATTGGTCCTTTTGGTAGCTATTTTTAAATATAGACGGATCGAAAATTTCACTTTGTCCAATTTCAGCGAAATCGGTCAATAAATGTGCCTTTTATGGGCCCAAAACCTTAAATAGAGAGATCGTTCTTTATGACAGCTATATCCAAATCTGAACCGATCTGGGACAAATTGCAGAAAGTTATCGAAGAGCCTAACACAACTCACTGTCCCAGATTTCGTCAAAATCGGACAATGAAAACGCCTTTTATGGGACCGAGATATCGGTCAATATGGCAGTTATATCCAAATCTGGGCCGATCTAAGCCAAACTGCAGAAAGTTATCGATGAGCGTAACACAACTCATTGTTCCAAATTTCAACGACATCGGACAATAAATGCGCCTTTTATGGGCCCAAAACCTTAAATAGAGAGATCGTTCTATATGACAGCAATATCCAAATCTGAACCGATCTTGGCCAAATTGGTGAAGGTTATCGAAGACCCTAACAAAACTCGCCGAATTTCGGCGAAATCGGACAATAAATGCAACTTTTATGGGCCCAAAACCTTAAATCGAAAGATCAGTCTATATGGTAGCTATATCTAAATCTGGACCGAACTGAGCCAAATTGAAGAAGAAAGTTAATCGACAAATCGGTCTATATGGCGGCTATATCCAAATCTGAATCGATCTGGTACAAATTGCAGAAAGTTATCGAAGATCCTAACACAACTCACCGGTCCAAATTTCGGCGAAATCGGACAATAAATGCGCCTTTTATGGGCCCTAGACTTTAAATCGAGAGATCGGTCTATATGGCAGCTATATTCTAATTTGAACCAATCTGGGCCATATTGCAGAAATATGTTGAGAGCCTCACACAACTCACTGTTTAAAATTTCAGCAAAATCTGACTATAAATGCGCTTTTTATGGGCCCAAAATCTGGGCGCTATATCCAAATCTTGGCGCTATATCCAAATCTGAACCGATCTGAGCCAAATTGAAGAAGGATGTCAACGCAACTCATTGTTCCAAATGTCAGCTGTGTCAAATTGAAGACGGCTGTCGAAGGGCCTAACACAACTCATTTTTCAAAATTTCGGCGACATCGGACAATAAATGCGCCTTTTATGGGCCCAAACCCTTAAATAGAGAGATCGTTCTATATGGCAGCTATATCCAAATCTGAACCCATCTTGCCCAAATTACTGAATGTTATCGAAGAGCCTAACACAACTTACTGTTTCAAATTTCAACAAAATCGGACTTTAAATGTGCTTTTTATGGGCCCAAAACCTTAAATCAAGAGATCGGTCTATGTGGCAGCTATATCCAAATATGAACCGATCTGAGCTAAATTGATCAAGGATGTCCATTGGCTTTACGCAACTCACTGTTCCAAATGTCAGCGAAATTTGATAATAAATGTGGCTTTTATTTGCCTAATACCCTAAATCGACGGATTTGTCAATAAGGGGGGCTATATCAAGTTGTAGCCCGATATAGCCCATCTTCGAATTTAACCTGCTATGGACAAAAAAGATTTTGTGCAAAGCTTGAGATCAATATCTACATTTTTAAAGACTGTAGCGTGATTTCGACAGACAGACGGACGGACATGGCTATATCGTCTTAAATTTTTACGATATCAGAGTTATATATACTTTACTAGCCAAACCGGCCCGCTCCGCTGCGCCTTCTTTACCTCTTTAATATCTTTTTAGGATGGGGACACTTCGCCCTGAATGCGGATATCGAATTCGTGCCATTGTAGCCTATGACGCTGAACGCGTTCGAATCCTGGAGAGAACATCGGACAAAGCGGTGTTTATCCCCTCTTAATGTTGGCAACATTTGGGAGGTACAATGCCATGCATGGTCACTTAAAAAATTTGCGGGACGCCGTTCGGACTCGGCTATAAAAAAGGTACCTTATCATTGAGTTTAAATTTTAATCGGAAAGCACTCAGTGATGTGTGAGAATTTGCCCCTTCTCGGTTCCTGGTGGTAATGTTCTTCCTTAGGGTAATGTTCTCATTAGGGGAGGGATGGCACCTCAGACATTTCGACTCAAATATGGATATCAAATCCCTCTAATTTTAGCCCCATATTGCCATGGCCGTTAAATATGAACCGTTTGGAGGTTGTTTTGGGGATTGGGCGGCCACCGACACTTTACACTGAAAATAGATATCAAATTCATTCTTTATACCCAACGGAAATGAATTTCAGTTTAGGGGGTGCTTTAGGGCGTATCCCAAAACACTTTGCTCTAAAATTGGATATCAAATTCGTTTTCTACTCTCAAATACCTTTAATTTTAGTCCCATATTTTTCATAATGGGCCAATTAACCCATTTAGCGTATGGGCATTTGGACCCAAATTTTAATATCATATTCGTGTTCTGGTCTCCAATACCTTTCATTTGATACCCTTATTGTGCCCATCGAACCATTTTCGGATATGGGTGGTGTAGTGTGCAAGGGTCTAGTCTGAGCAAAACTCCACATAAATGTCTATAGATGAAACAAAACGGCATGGCACGCATATTTCACCGGCCTTATTGCTCGTCGGATGGGGGGGATCTTGCCAATGTTCATCGTTTAATTTTACCAACTACCAGCTTTAATGTTAATGCGTGCACGAATGATAGCAAAACCAAAACAAAAGAAAGTCAGATAGAATAGACAAATACACAAAGTATAAGGGGGTCACAACACCAGAGGATCTATTTCCGACATCATTCGATCGGCTGTGCTAAGGAGTAAGCTGCACAGCATGCCCTCCCTTCCTGTTTACCAAAAGCATCCAAAGAAATTGCTTCTTGGTTGGTAAACCCATAATATTTACCCTACCTTCCTTTACCGACCCTACAAATCAAACTCAAAGGTTTGGGCTTACTCCATATTTAACAAATTCATTAAATTTATTAAGAAAAAGTTCATTATCAAATCCGGTCGCTCACTATAGAGATGAATCACATCATACTTTTAAAAACAGACAAAAAAAATATAATAAAAGAAATATTAAAGTCAAGGCTAACAACCAATTTTTTTGTATATCTAAATTGATCCTTTAATTTACTAGAATTATTTTCATAACTCTAAAAAAACTAATCATTTAAATTAAATCTCAAAACTTAACAAGAAGGGTTAAAAAAAAACACGGCATGAAAAAAAATATTTATATAATATATCAAATAAGAATCAATAGGCGAGTTTATTTGAATTCATAGCACGGCAGAAAAAACTAAATCGGCTGTGAAACAAACTTCATTTAAAAGGCTCATTATGAAAAAAATGATATGTAGCTGTGTGAGTGTATTTCCATTTGTACTTCTGTTAAAGTAAAACAGCTGTGAGTGCATTGACCCCTTTTCTCCCTTACTTCATTTTTTTCCTCTAATCACACATACATCAACACAACCCACTCGGTTGTATAAAACGAAAAACTAATTTTAAATCGCGAAGTTTTGACTAATATGCAGCCAAATTTCAATAAAAATGGTATCAAATGTAAAAACAATATTTTATAGGCATACTGGGCTAGATATGTCAATGATCAAAAGGCACAAAACGTACATTCATATAAAAAATATTGCCAAAAAAAAATGTATCAAAGCTATTTCAATCGAAGCAGTGCTTTTCAGACCCAAGAACATTTTCTGAGAGTCTTGTTAACAGCGAATCAACATAGTTAACAGAGGTTCCAATAGCATGTTAACACTTTAGCATTGACATATCCACCAGCACAGAATCAGATATATATGTATATGCAGGATATTTAACTGAACAAACACAAACAGATCATCTGAAAGTTGCCAACTTGCAAAAATTCCAATTTAAAAATTATGGGGGAAGATTTAAAACATTTTTAAATTAATTTAAAAGAAAAAAAATTATTTAATTTGACAAAAATTACCTGAGAGAGGTAACGGCATCTCTCTCACTCTCCGAAAAAAAAAATAAATCTGTTTGGCTTTGCTCAGTGGTAGTATAACAGTTTGCACTTACTTGGTTTTTGTTGGAGCTCCCACGTTGAAAGGCCTTTCGAGGGGTGAGGGGTTATTAAAACAAACCAGCAAACTCCAGCCAATTGCAAGTTTTTAACAAAATACGCGGCATACACAAAAAATCACTTTTTTCAATATAGTCTTTAACATTTGATACGATTCACTCTATCGGTTTTTTTTATATTCGCCTTTTTCTAAAACATTGGATTGCCAAACTACTTTTACCAAAAAAAAAAAAAACTCTCAATTAGGCATTAACTTTTTGTTTCACTTCCGATTCGGTTCTCCATCTCTGCCTTACAAATGAGCAAAAATTAAACTATATAACACTTGAGGCAAATTACATGGGCAAAAATACGGAAAAATAATTATTTTTTTAAGGTCTTTGTTTTAGCAAGTTACAAAACCTAAGAATTAGCACGCAAGAGTCTTTTTTCCTTTTCGAGAGTGATTTTTCAACCAAAACGCGTTTGTTTCGATTCCCGAAAAACAAAAACTAAATGAGTTGCACCAATCCCGACGGCTCTTTTTTTTTCTTGTACTTGAAACCAAGACAAACGATCCATTTAAAACACCAGAATCCACTGATCAAAAAAAATGAAAAGACTTTTGTTAGACTCTCTCAGGCAGCCAAATCTGCACAGCAGAAACAGAGAAATCCATATGAGCACAGGGAAAGGGGGAATCCTAGAATCAGAGAAACAAGGCCCACAGAACAATGAGTTCTCAAAAGAAATTGAGAAATTGTTTAGAAAAAATGCAACCTTACCAAATGTATTAATCCAGGAGTTAAATGATCACAGGGGACCAACACTCCAGCTTTGGGGATAAAACCCTCAGCAAAAAGAAAATGCAGGAAACCAACACTTGCAACAATTATTTACCCGCGATTTTATAAATAAACATCGATTCTGCAGGACAATAAAAAAATAAAAATTGAGGAGAACTGCCACCAACAAAAAAAAAAAAATTTAATCCCTTTTTTACTAAAGCAAGGATAACGTTTTTACACTTTTAAAGAATCTCAAGTCCTTTACGACACAAAAACTTAAACTTTTGGGTGCACACGGTTGCAAGGTTGGAGCAAAATGGATCTCAAATCAGTCTGCTACCACCTTTTGTAGCCTTGACCTAAACAATGGGGCAAATTGCTGAATTACTACCACAAATTAAAATTCTCAAAACCAAAAATGTCTTCTTTTACATACATGCCACAAATACAATAATAATCCATTTGTGAGTGTATGGGAACTCCAATGCGAAAGAAAAGCTACAAAGAACATAGAAAAGAAGTTAACATTCACCACTATGGCTAAGGGGAAATTATAGCAACTTTTCAATATGGAGACAAAGTGCTCTAAACCTATGATTTGGTCGGACTTATATGTGTGGATGTTAACAACCAAAACCATTTTCCACCTTATCCAACAGTTGTCAAAAGAAAGAAAACCAAAAGGAAAAAAAATTAAACAACTCATTTGAACTTTGATGTGATCAAATGATCAAAAAAAAGAAAACAAATGAAATGAAACAAACAAAAAAAAAAATAAATAAATAAAAAATATAAATGTATAAAGAAACACTGCTGCCGGTATTCGAACTCACGCTCACCGGTTCGTAGGCTGTAACGCTTCCCCTAGGCTACCGCCTATGATGCGTCTCTGTTAGCTAAGTGATTATAACACATGATCACACTAAGCTTTGAATCATCAACAGCGGTCAATGTAAGTGAATCCAACTGTAACAGTGCTACAAGGAAGAAGAAGAAGAAAAACAGCATAGGCAAAGCTCCAAATATGTTCCAATAAGGGAACAACATGAGACAAGCAATCACAACAACAAAAATACTCTAGCATCCACATTGTATGTTAACTCGCGTTGGGGTTGGAAAAAAAACAGGAATGTCCATATCTATTATCAGGCGGGCCAATTCCAAGAAATATATTCATATTGGGTACATCGACATGCGCCACTACAAATACCCCCCGCCAAAATCAGGCTTAATGGACAAATTGGAGATTAAGTCTGATACCGCATGGAGATGTAATCTATTGCCTCATATCTTTTGCATGATATGTACCAACCAACTTGCCTTGATGATCTTCAAGTTCATAATAACAAGTACCAATTCTACGACGAACCCTGCATTTAATAAACGTAGGCGCAAGTTTAGCATTGTATCCTTTTTCAAAACTGCTTTGGCTAAAATTTCGCCTGTACACCTCTTGACCAACATTATATGACACTTCACGCGAACGTAGGTTGTATTGTCTTTCATTACGATCATGTTGCACTCTCATCACATTAGCAGCTTTAGATCTAACAACATCAAAGGTGTCCGATCTATTAAATTGTATCGCCCTATCCTCTAAAGCATTCAGTTTTCTTAGCAGTTGGTAAATAGAACCATTAGTCACCATATTTTGACCAAAAACCATAAAATAAGGGGAAGTCCCAATGGCAGTATGTACTGTCGAACGCAAAGCACACGCAATGTGGCTTAGTTTTTCATCCCAATTTTTTTGATCGGGTTTTACATATGCTTTAATAGCAGAAATGACGGATCGGTTCACCCGTTCAGAGGCATTAGCCTGTGGCGAATGAACTGCGGTATAAATATGAGAAATCTTATAAAAATTCAAAAGATCATTAAATTTCTTTGCTTTGAACTGCGTTCCATTATCCGAGATAACGCTCTCTGGTACACCAAATGTGTGAAACAAATCTTCTTCCATATACTTAATAACAGCATCAGCTGTAAACTTTTTAACCGGGCGGAGAAAACAAAATTTTGAAAAATGATCAAGGACAATAAAAATTCCAATATTCCCTGAACTGGATCGAGGGTAAGGTCCTATGAAATCAACATATAAGCGCTGAAAGAATCTATGGGATGAACCAGTGTCACCCATGGGTGGTCTCATAACAACATTAGGGTGCTTTGTACTCTTACAAACTTCACACGAGTTAACATAACTCTTAACATCCCAAACTAAGTTAGGCCAGAAATAGTATCTGCGAATTCTTTCCAATGTTTTATTAATCCCACAATGCGAAGACAAAGGGTCATCATGATGTTTCTGCAATACCTCTGGAACCATACTTTTAGGAATCCATAGCTTCCAAATCATGTCATCAGCAAGCTGTTCTCCAACGGCGTGTTCCGTTCGTCTGTATAAATAACCATCGATAATCTTCAAGTCGGGAGTGGAATCGATATTATCTTCAACCCTTCTCAATAAGTCCTTGTAGTCGTCAGAGGAAAAATGTTCAGATTTTAAATCAACAAAAACCCCGCGTTCATTTCCTATCTCGGACAGACCGCATATTTCGGACAAGTCATCGGTATTCGTACGCGAAAGCGCATCAGGAACTATATTCTGCGACCCTTTTCTATGCTCAATTTTAAACCGGTATCCTTGAAGCTTCAAGGCCCATCTAGCTAGCCGCGTGCTTAAGTCAGTTTAGGACATGAGCCATTTAAGAGAGGCGTGATCAGTAATCACCGTGAACTCATGTCCCTCGACATAAGCTCGAAACTTTTTGATGCAAAGCATTGCTGCCAAGCATTCTTGTTCAGTGACACTATAGTTACGTTGGGCTTGGTTAAGTTTCTTAGACATAAACGCCACAGGGAACTCATCGCCCTCCGCATTCTTTTGCACCAAGACTCCTCCTATTCCTGTTTTGCTGGCATCACAGTGTATAAAAAAACGGCTGTGAAAAATCAGGACTGTGCAAAACAGGGGCTGAGCTAAGAATGGATTTCAAATCTTCAAAGGATTTTTGGGCCTCCTCGGTCCATACGAATTTTCGATTAGTCTTTAACAAATCAGTTAAGGGACTAGAAATAGCAGCGTAATTCCTGATGAACTTTCTGTACCACCCTGACATACCTAGAAATCGTCGGACTTGTTTAACCGATCTCGGTGCCGGGAATTCAGTAATGGCCGAAATTTTTCCTGGATCGGTACGAATGGTCCCGTCCCCAACTACATGGCCTAAATATCGGACTTCTGTCATACAAAATTTGCTTTTTCCTACGTTTATTGTAAGTCCAGCATTACGAAGACACTTAGCCACTTCCTTGAGTACCTCTAGATGCCGATCAAATGTGGGAGATACCACTAGAAGATCGTCCAGGTAGACCAAAACCTCAGCTCTGAGAGATGCCGGTATCACCCTATCCATAAGCCTGCACATGGTTTGCGGGGCATTACATAAGCCAAATGGCATAACTTTAAAATGATAAAAGGGGTCTCCCAGGAACCGTGAATGCAGTCTTACCTTTCGACGATTCATCTAGCGGTATCTGCCAGAATGCATCCTTCAAATCAAGGCTGGATATAAATTCAGCTTTAGGCAAACGACTCAAGATACCATCGATAGGTGGAAGTGGATAAGCATCCCCCTCTGTAACAGCATTAAGTTTTCTACTGTCCAAGCATAAGCGATTCTTGCCTGGTTTTCTATGCAAAACAATCGGTGAAGACCAAGGACTAGTGGACTCCTCTATTACACCCATAGCCAACATGCGATCAAGCTCTTCGTAGATTAGCTTCTCAATCGCCGGAGAGACAGGGAAATGCCTTTGTTTTATCGGGGTTGCACCACCCGTATTAATAGTATGGCAAATAACATTCGTTTTCCCTAGGCCCTCTTTCGCGAACGAAGGAAATAAATCAATAGCACATTGCAGCTGAAACTTCTGATCCACCGAGAGATATTTCTGGTCTAAATTTTGGGCATCGCCTGCTGAGAACGATAAACTGGAAATTCCATTTAAAAGAGACTGAGGAAGAAGGTTATATTTCCTCCAAAAATCAATGCCAAGTATCAAATCCTGTGACAAATTAGGAACCACATAAATAGTAATGGGCTCACTTTTATTTCTAAAAACCACTTCAGTCGTAAAAACACCCGCAATCCTTTGAGGTTTACCATCTGCCGTATTGACAGTGGTGTTTAATTTCTTATAAGGAATCTGAGATCCTAGAAAATCTATAGCGGCTTGAGCACCAAGACACGTCACGGAGGCACCAGTGTCTAAAAGACCTATCACATTTCTATCTAACAAACGCACCTCAGCATAAGGACGAACATCGCCTGGCCTCTCAAGTACTGAAACACTAAAGTTCCTTTTTAAATTCTTGACAATTTTCCAAAATTTTCTCATTCTTTTGCTTGACCTGGCAACCCTAGGCTCTTCATTGAATATCCTGTCTCTGACCTTGAGATAATTTTTTAACCTCACATGAAAAGGTATTATTGGACGAGGTCCTGTAGGGCAAGTACTTTGAATCACAGTATTATCCTGGGTATCATGATTTTTATTTGAATATTCAGTATTATGGGTTTCCTCAGGTTGAGTATCCGAAGGAAAATTTGAACGAGAAAATATTTTTACATGGTCTGTGAGGATTGTTGACAAGTTTTCGGTCTGGGTGCACTTCTCAGTGCAGAGCTCTGGAAGTTTTTTTGATTGTCATTACATTTCCTACAATTGGGTTTATATACTTGTGGAGTACCACAACCATAACAAAAAACACTGCGATCAGCTAAACATTCTTGGTATCTATGACCTGTATGCCTACAATTCCAACACACAGATGAGACCTCCGAAACTTCTTCAAACTCAAGTAATTCAGGCTCGTTAACTTCATTGAATTCAACTTCTGCTGCACGCTTTGAAAAATGATTATGCCTGCTACCGGAGAATCCATGCTTACGACTCATATCCTGTAGGAAGAACTCCCTACGCCGACAAATTTCACGCAATTGACCAACCGAGCTAATCGACATATTTAATATTTCATGCTGGATATCTGGTTGTAGATTGCGACGTAAGATTTCAACCAGCGTTTTATCATCAAGGGGCTTATCAAGTCTATCGACCAAGTCTATGACTGAATCATAAAAAGTGTCGAACGGTTCGTTTGGCTTTTGCTTCCTGTCGCGTATTAATTCTCTTATGTCAATATCAGTTCTGGAGTCCCTATAATGCTGACGTAATGCTCTACAAAGATCGAACCACTGAACAACACGTACAGTACGGTGGAACCTCCAAAACCAGTCACTGGCTTTGCCTTCAAAAAGTGCACTTGCGCTACGACAAAGGATGTCAAAATCACCATTTAATGTCTGTCTAGCTAGGGCTTCAACACGATAAATAAAATTATCAACAGGTAAGCTGTTCGAACTACCATCGAACTTAATCTTCCAATTGGCAATTATTTGGCTAACCTTATCAGGACGAAAGGCTAAATCATGGCTTAAATTTGGGGCACTAAATCGAGATCGGCTTGCAGAATTGCCATCATGGTTACTTCTACCAGAATCATTATTCACCTGTTCATTATTTGAATATGGCAACCCCAGCAACTGCTCTAATGTCCTCTGCTCAACCTCACCTACATTCAGCATAGAGGGACGGTTTCTATTGACTACCGGCGAAGATGCGTTAGCAATCTGTGGAGCCTGATTAATATTTAAACGAGCAAGACTAACCTCAACACTCTTCTCGACCCACGAAGTTACCTGATTGGAAAGAGACTGAACAATCTCTGTTTGTTGCCTATTCATCATTGCAGTCACTAAGTCCTTTATGCTGTCCAAAGTCAAGCTGGGTTGAGGTAGTGACATACCTGCACTAGCATCTAAATTTGTAGTTATATCCTGGTTAGAGGATCCTTCAGCCCTATTGGCATCATAGCTCTTGGCTTTTGCAGACGACCTAGTTGCAACCGATGAAGTTGTTTTCTGCGAAGTTGCAAGACCGGACTTTTTGCTGTCCTTGACTATGTTCGACCCACACACTGGACAATCAGACTGAGTTTTAATGTAATTCGTAATGCATATTTTATGAAAGGAATGTCTACAGGAGGTTTCTGTTAAAAGTAATGGATTCTGAATAACAGAACTACAAATCTGGCATAAAAGCAAGTTACCCTCAACAGCTGTTCCAGCAGCTGAAATATGTTCAGAACTTCTTTCAAGGGGCATTTTCAAATAACATTAAAAAAATCAAAATCTAAGGTAAATCAAGACAAAATAATAACTAAAAAAAAATCAAAAAGTAAATAAAAACAACAATTCAATCAAGAAAACCAAGTTTGATTTGTTCGGGCATAGGAGGTAAGGTAGGATAGTAATAAAAAAAAAAAATTATCGAACTATGCGAAAATAGATGGAAATAATTAAGGAGAAGAATAACAAATTGATAGGGGAGACAGAAAGAAAAATGGTTATTTACGATGGGTAAAAACATCCTCGATAATATTCATACATTCCAAATCGCAAATAGAGAAAACAAATAATAAAAGTTTCCAATCAGATATACGCTGAAGCCAGACTTAGAGCCTAGTCCAAAACCTGTATTCATTCAACCTGAACACCAACTGAAACTTTCACACGAGAGAAAAAAGGGCAGGACAACCTAACTCCTGGTTATATGCTTCAGCACCGCTGCATATCAAACATATAAATTCCAACGAAGTTTAGTTATCCCGACAAAAGAAAATAAATGGGGAAAAAAATAAAGGCAGTATAAAGAAAAGAGAGGAAAAATACTAGGAGCTGAGTGAAAAATCCTACGATATCTGAAATATCAAGCCGTTCAATATAAAAAAAAAATTTTAATTCACTCGGGCCCCACGTTGGGCGCCAAAAACTGTAGTGTGCAAGGGTCTAGTCTGAGCAAAACTCCACATAAATGTCTATAGATGAAACAAAACGGCATGGCACGCATATTTCACCGGCCTTATTGCTCGTCGGATGGGGGGGATCTTGCCAATGTTCATCGTTTAATTTTACCAACTACCAGCTTTAATGTTAATGCGTGCACGAATGATAGCAAAACCAAAACAAAAGAAAGTCAGATAGAATAGACAAATACACAAAGTATAAGGGGGTCACAACACCAGAGGATCTATTTCCGACATCATTCGATCGGCTGTGCTAAGGAGTAAGCTGCACAGCATGCCCTCCCTTCCTGTTTACCAAAAGCATCCAAAGAAATTGCTTCTTGGTTGGTAAACCCATAATATTTACCCTACCTTCCTTTACCGACCCTACAAATCAAACTCAAAGGTTTGGGCTTACTCCATATTTAACAAATTCATTAAATTTATTAAGAAAAAGTTCATTATCAAATCCGGTCGCTCACTATAGAGATGAATCACATCATACTTTAAAAACAGACAAAAAAAATATAATAAAAGAAATATTAAAGTCAAGGCTAACAACCAATTTTTTTGTATATCTAAATTGATCCTTTAATTTACTAGAATTATTTTCATAACTCTAAAAAAACTAATCATTTAAATTAAATCTCAAAACTTAACAAGAAGGGTTAAAAAAAAACACGGCATGAAAAAAAATATTTATATAATATATCAAATAAGAATCAATAGGCGAGTTTATTTGAATTCATAGCACGGCAGAAAAAACTAAATCGGCTGTGAAACAAACTTCATTTAAAAGGCTCATTATGAAAAAAATGATATGTAGCTGTGTGAGTGTATTTCCATTTGTACTTCTGTTAAAGTAAAACAGCTGTGAGTGCATTGACCCCTTTTCTCCCTTACTTCATTTTTTTCCTCTAATCACACATACATCAACACAACCCACTCGGTTGTATAAAACGAAAAACTAATTTTAAATCGCGAAGTTTTGACTAATATGCAGCCAAATTTCAATAAAAATGGTATCAAATGTAAAAACAATATTTTATAGGCATACTGGGCTAGATATGTCAATGATCAAAAGGCACAAAACGTACATTCATATAAAAAATATTGCCAAAAAAAAATGTATCAAAGCTATTTCAATCGAAGCAGTGCTTTTCAGACCCAAGAACATTTTCTGAGAGTCTTGTTAACAGCGAATCAACATAGTTAACAGAGGTTCCAATAGCATGTTAACACTTTAGCATTGACATATCCACCAGCACAGAATCAGATATATATGTATATGCAGGATATTTAACTGAACAAACACAAACAGATCATCTGAAAGTTGCCAACTTGCAAAAATTCCAATTTAAAAATTATGGGGGAAGATTTAAAACATTTTTAAATTAATTTAAAAGAAAAAAAATTATTTAATTTGACAAAAATTACCTGAGAGAGGTAACGGCATCTCTCTCACTCTCCGAAAAAAAAATAAATCTGTTTGGCTTTGCTCAGTGGTAGTATAACAGTTTGCACTTACTTGGTTTTTGTTGGAGCTCCCACGTTGAAAGGCCTTTCGAGGGGTGAGGGGTTATTAAAACAAACCAGCAAACTCCAGCCAATTGCAAGTTTTTAACAAAATACGCGGCATACACAAAAAATCACTTTTTTCAATATAGTCTTTAACATTTGATACGATTCACTCTATCGGTTTTTTTTATATTCGCCTTTTTCTAAAACATTGGATTGCCAAACTACTTTTACCAAAAAAAAAAAAAAACTCTCAATTAGGCATTAACTTTTTGTTTCACTTCCGATTCGGTTCTCCATCTCTGCCTTACAAATGAGCAAAAATTAAACTATATAACACTTGAGGCAAATTACATGGGCAAAAATACGGAAAAATAATTATTTTTTTAAGGTCTTTGTTTTAGCAAGTTACAAAACCTAAGAATTAGCACGCAAGAGTCTTTTTTCCTTTTCGAGAGTGATTTTTCAACCAAAACGCGTTTGTTTCGATTCCCGAAAAACAAAAACTAAATGAGTTGCACCAATCCCGACGGCTCTTTTTTTTTCTTGTACTTGAAACCAAGACAAACGATCCATTTAAAACACCAGAATCCACTGATCAAAAAAAATGAAAAGACTTTTGTTAGACTCTCTCAGGCAGCCAAATCTGCACAGCAGAAACAGAGAAATCCATATGAGCACAGGGAAAGGGGGAATCCTAGAATCAGAGAAACAAGGCCCACAGAACAATGAGTTCTCAAAAGAAATTGAGAAATTGTTTAGAAAAAATGCAACCTTACCAAATGTATTAATCCAGGAGTTAAATGATCACAGGGGACCAACACTCCAGCTTTGGGGATAAAACCCTCAGCAAAAAGAAAATGCAGGAAACCAACACTTGCAACAATTATTTACCCGCGATTTTATAAATAAACATCGATTCTGCAGGACAATAAAAAAATAAAAATTGAGGAGAACTGCCACCAACAAAAAAAAAAAAATTTAATCCCTTTTTTACTAAAGCAAGGATAACGTTTTTACACTTTTAAAGAATCTCAAGTCCTTTACGACACAAAAACTTAAACTTTTGGGTGCACACGGTTGCAAGGTTGGAGCAAAATGGATCTCAAATCAGTCTGCTACCACCTTTTGTAGCCTTGACCTAAACAATGGGGCAAATTGCTGAATTACTACCACAAATTAAAATTCTCAAAACCAAAAATGTCTTCTTTTACATACATGCCACAAATACAATAATAATCCATTTGTGAGTGTATGGGAACTCCAATGCGAAAGAAAAGCTACAAAGAACATAGAAAAGAAGTTAACATTCACCACTATGGCTAAGGGGAAATTATAGCAACTTTTCAATATGGAGACAAAGTGCTCTAAACCTATGATTTGGTCGGACTTATATGTGTGGATGTTAACAACCAAAACCATTTTCCACCTTATCCAACAGTTGTCAAAAGAAAGAAAACCAAAAGGAAAAAAAATTAAACAACTCATTTGAACTTTGATGTGATCAAATGATCAAAAAAAAGAAAACAAATGAAATGAAACAAACAAAAAAAAAAATAAATAAATAAAAAATATAAATGTATAAAGAAACACTGCTGCCGGTATTCGAACTCACGCTCACCGGTTCGTAGGCTGTAACGCTTCCCCTAGGCTACCGCCTATGATGCGTCTCTGTTAGCTAAGTGATTATAACACATGATCACACTAAGCTTTGAATCATCAACAGCGGTCAATGTAAGTGAATCCAACTGTAACAGTGCTACAAGGAAGAAGAAGAAGAAAAACAGCATAGGCAAAGCTCCAAATATGTTCCAATAAGGGAACAACATGAGACAAGCAATCACAACAACAAAAATACTCTAGCATCCACATTGTATGTTAACTCGCGTTGGGGTTGGAAAAAAAACAGGAATGTCCATATCTATTATCAGGCGGGCCAATTCCAAGAAATATATTCATATTGGGTACATCGACATGCGCCACTACAGTGGCGTATTTGGGTTAAGGTGAACCTATGATTCCTTCTAGACAAACGTATACAATCTATGAAAATGTTAAGGAAATTGGTTCAGCCAAGTATTATATAGTCATTATGAGTCTAATGGCGTTTTTGAGGGGTGGCGAGACCCTCTATACTTCGATCTGATTCGAAGTCTACTCTCGAATAACTTTTATTTGAGCCCCATATTGAAATGAACGTCCAATATGTCTGTTTGGGGGGTTTTGGGGTTGGTGCGGCACGATGAGTACATAGACTAGAATTTGATACCATATTCGTATTCTACTCTCCAATACCTTTCATTTGATACCAATATTGTCCCGATCGGTTCACTTTTGATAGGATAGGGGGAGGGTCCGTCCCCCTTCAGATACCGAAAATTACGTAGCCTATGTTTCCTTCCAGACCAACCTACACAATTTGCGTAAATTTCGAGAAAATCGGGTTTTCAGTCTATACGGAAGAAACAAAACGAGTCCCATATATCCGTGATTGGCTAATGTGCTAATTCGACATGAATTTGTATGCCAGATTCGTTATCTACTCCCGCATACTTAAAATAAACCTATTTTAAGGGGTTTTGGGGCTTGGCCGGCCTCCCAGGTACTTGGACACAACTTTTATTATGAAATTCGTACTCTACTCTTGAATACCTTTCATTTGAATCCCATATTGTCCCGAACGTTCCACTTTTTTTTTGTTAAGCACTTTTGGGGTAAGTGGAAGGGTCCGCCCACCTCCTTATATCAAAAAATTATATAGCCAACCTACACAATCTGTGAAAATTTCAAGGTAATCGGTTCAGCCGTTTTTGAGTCTATACGGAACAAACCGACAAACAAACAAACACAACATGGATTTCATATATTGAGTGGAACATAACCTGCCCATGGACTAGAAAAAATCTGTGCAAGTTTTTATCTCAATATCTCTATTTTAGAAGACTGTGATGTGATTTCAACAGACAGACGGACGGATAGACATGGCTAGATCGTCTTAGATTTTTATATTGAACAAGAATATATACACTTTATAGGGTTCGGATGTGTTGCAAACGGAATGACAAAATGAATATACCCCCATCCTTCGGTGGTGTGTATGAAAAGCAGAAAAATAAGAGGGAATGTGGAAACTTTAAAATTTACTAAAAACAAGTAAAAGCGTGCTAAGTTTGGCCGGGCCGAATCTTGGGAACCCACCACCATGGCTTCCGATAAAAATGTACCCTTATTAACTAAGATTGTATTAGAATTATTTTGGTCTCAAGAAGCCATATAGGGTCATCGGTACTTTGAGGGGGCTATATCACAATATTGACCTATTCGGATAAATCATGGCACTGATGTTGTAAGTCATAAGTAAACCATATCAGATGTAAATTTCGGTTTCTAAGGGCTGAAGAAGTCAAATCCGGGGATCAGTGTTATGGGCGCTATATCTGTTTATAGAACGATTTGGATCATACTTAACATGGTTGTTGCAAGTTAAAACTCAAGTATTTTTTTCTAAATTAAAGCCAAATTGGATGAAAATTAAGTTTATTAAGGGCTCAAGAAGTCAAATCCGGGTATCGGTTTATATGGGAGCTATATCTGTTTATAGATCGAATTGGATCATTCAGTATGGATCATGGATTGGACAGTATGAATATTGAAAGTCGTAACTAATGTCTATATTCTAAATTTCAAATATGTTCTAAAAGCCAAATCGGTATAAAATTGAGGCTTCTAAGGGCTCAAGAAGTCAATCCGGGATCAGTTTATATGGGAACTATATCTGTTTATAGTGCGATTAGGATCATACTTAGTATGTATGTTGGAAGTCATAATTCAAGTCTATGTTCCAAATTTCAGCCAAATCAAATGGAAATTGAGTCTTCTAGGAGCTCGAGAATTCAAACCGGAGGATAGGTTTTTATGGGGACTATATCTAAATCTGAACCGATAAGCAGTCCCCAACGACCTACACCAAAAAGAAGTATCTGTGGAAAGCGGCTAGCTTTACGCGTTCGACGGCTATCATGATTTCGACAGATGGACGGACGGAAGGACATGGCTAGTTAGACTTAGAATGTCAAGACGATCCAGAATATATATACTTTAGGGGGTTGCATATAAATATTTCGAGGTGTTACAAACGGAATGGCTAGATTAGTATCCTATGGTGGTGGGTATGAAAACTAGTCATATTGGCTTTCAGATTGCGGGGTGGTTTGATGTAAAAATGCGTCCGTTTTGCATTTTCTTAGGAAAATACAAAGAAATGATTATATCTTGATGCCAAAAGTTTCCGAAAACTTGTTGGAAATATAAGTATCTTATTAAGGCAATTTTGCAAATTTTTAACAAAAAGTCGCAATGTCAACTTTTTGCAAAAGTCGAAAAAGGCCCCGAACCCTTAAAGTTACTAAAATTTTGTATATGACGTCATACCTAAAATAAAAAGAAATCATTTTTCTTATGTGGCATATACTTTAAAGCCGTGAAAACTATGAAGTCCAGCACCATAAAAATGTCTACAAAACTATTCCAACTGAATGTCAAACCTCGCTTGACAATGACTGTTTCTCAATAAATTACGACAATATTGTATTCTTGAAACACTGGTAGGACTTCAAATGTCACAACAAACCATCTTATAGGTTCCAATCCGTATTTGGTTGTATTTGTAAACCGATGACACTTCTTAAAAAACTCCTACAATAAGGAATACGACAAATTTCTTTATGAAGTGCTTAATGTTCATTTCAGTTGATACGAAGTTAAAAATTCGTATTATTTCATATACTGAAACAGCCGTGATACACATAACCACTCACTAGCGAAGTTCCAGAAAAACTGATTTCTTTACAAGTGTCAGTACTTAGAAGGGCCAGCAAAGTATCTGCAGCTCGCTCATAAAGTCTGAATACTCACCACAGCTAGCTCCTACGTATTCATCTTTGCTGTTCGTTTCGCATGATGTCGTATTCGTTGGTAATAAGAATGTCCCTCTTGAAACTTACCTTTCTTGGGTATGTTTAGCAATCATTTCTTTATATGCATGTATATGTGCACATATACCACTAACAAAGATGCTTAGATGGAGGTATGGAAATCCTCGACATATATTTTTTTTTTTTTTGCTTTGGCATATTTGTGAGGGAATATATGAGAGCATTGTGTTTGTTTGGCATTCGAATTCCTGCATGTTAAGCAACAATTTAAAGGCATTACAAGTATCCTCAGCTGCTTCAAGTGAAAAGTGTGATGTTGCACAGTGCTTAAAATGGATGTGAAAGTTAATTTTTTTAAATTTGTTTTGGTACAATTAGTTCTTAATTTGGTATAAAGTGGATTTTGGAACATAATTCTCTGCATATGGTAAGGGCATCTGGACGACAACGAAAAGCGAGGTGGCATTCTAGTTGTCATAAAACAAGACATGATGTTGGCTGTAAATTTATAGTAGGTTAGGTTAGGTTAGGTTGAAAAGAGGGTGCAGATATTATTCCGCCACATGCCTCTATGGACATACAGGTGTATGTCCAAAGTCAGTAATCGGCTTGTTGGGCGCTCTAAAAACTATAAAGTAACTTCTAAAAAGAAAATTTTAAGTTAGGAATTCCGTGCTACTTACAAAATCCTTAATTGTTTCCATTACCACTCTCCTAAGTTGGTTCATGTCTGATATTGTGTCTCCACCTAAGTAAAGGTATCTGTTGGACGCGAAAGCCGGGCAATGACAAAGTAAATGCTCCAACGTCTCATCATCTTCCCCGCATGCCCTTCACATGCTATCACTTGCCGCACCGATTTTACATAAGTGAGCGCGTAGTCCTATGTGTCCCATTATGATACCATACTGATAACTATACTGACCTCCTTCTTGCTTCCTTTCAGTAAAGGCCTCGTCTTCTCACGATCTGGATCGCCCCATAGGATTTTCGCCGTCCTACCGACCGTTTCACTGTTCCACAATGTTGCATGAGCATTTGTCGCCCACTCCCTTAACTCGGACTGCGTCGACCCGAAAGGTTTCGGGTTAACCAAGTTTTATTGACGGCAGTCCTCTAGCCTTCAACGTCAAATCGACTGCCCTTTTATTTTCCCTTACTCCGTTATGACCCGGCACCCAAACCATGCTGATTTTGCCATCCTCAGAGAACGGCGTTCTTACACTGCAAGACTGTTCGTGACCATACAGTCCTGGTTGTTATTGCCCTTATGGCAATTTTACTGTCCGTAAAAATTTTCATACTCGAAGTTCTCGCGTTATCACCACACCACTTTACGCATTCCGTGATCGCCCGGATCTCACGGAGGCAGTCTAAAACAGATCTCAGCCCCTGGGTTCTCAATGTAAACCCCTAGGCCCACTCTGTTCTCTAGCTTTGATCCATTCGTGTAACATGAACTTCCAGATGCCAATACTAGGGTTCCGTCAATCCAAGACTGTGCCGATTGAAGCCGTACCTCGCACTCGACTTCAAGGTTCATCTCAGGTATCCTATCGGAATCCTCCTCCCTTCCTTCCAGGTTTCCTATCGTCGCCTCGATTCTACCGCGATGGTTTGAACTACTCCCATCCTCAATCCATTCTCCCATCGCCTTAAGTCTCATAGCCGCAGTGGCTGCCTCACACTTAATCTGTTTGTCAATGGGTCGGATATCTAGAATAATTTCCAGGGCCCTAGTGGGCGTGGCCCTCATCGCTTCGCCTGTGCCAAGACAACATGTTCTCTGAACCGATTGTATGGTCCTTATTTTGCACTTTTTCTCCATAGCAGTCCACCATACTACTGAGGAGTAAGTAAGTATTTGTCTTATCACGCTCCTGTAGAGCTAGTGGACTATCCTAGGATTCAGACCCAATTTCGAGCCTACGGCACGTCTACATAGTATCAAACATCTTTGGGCCTCCTCAGTACGCTCCAGAATGTGACATTTCCAATTCAGTTTCCTGTCCAAGATCATACCTAAGTATTTGACCTTGTCAGATATCGAAATCGTCTTATTGAGGAAACATGGTGCGTTAAATCCCTTCTCAGTCAGCATCCGTAATAGGTCATTTATAGTGTTCACCCTAGTGGCTAAAAAATATCACCATAGTGGCTATAAAATGTCCCCCTGTGGCGTGCCCTGTGCCACTTTCTCCTTTATATTGTATTTATGCCATGGGACACATAATTTATCCATCGTTCCTTAGCCAGTCTTTAAGGACTGGGTACACTCGGTACTGATCAAAGGATTGGATCAGTGTGTCGGTCCGCACATTGTTAAAAGCCCCCTCGATGTCAATGCATACCGCCAGTGTCTACGTTTTGGCATCGAGGGATTCTTATATTTTATTTACAAAGTCGTGCAGGGCAGTCTCCACCGACCTTCCTTTGTCTTAGGCTCACTCAATAATATGAAAAATCAAAAAGGTCTATTTTAAGAGAAGTTCTCTACTTCTCGAAAATCGGCGTGAAAAATGTAGAAGTATTACCAAATGAGATAGACAACAAAATAGACAAATTATGGTTTTTCAATTTTTAAATAGTTTGGGGGTATATACATGTTTGTTATAGCCTTCAATAAAGTACTGGAGTAAACTAAGTTCATCATTCTGAATGTATCACCTCGAAATATCAAAAACACTATAAAGTATAGGTGAGGTTAGGTTGAAAAGTGGAAGCGGATATTAATCTGCCACATGCCACTATGGACATACACCTAAGACAGTAATCGGCTTGTTGTGCGAGATTTGCAATAAGTAAGGAATTCCGTGCTACTTACAAAATCCCTAATTGCTTCCCATACCACACCCCTAAGTTGGTTCATATCTGGTATTGTTTTTTTTTTCCTACGTACCGATGTCTGTTGGCAACGAAAGCCGGGCAATGATATAGGAAATGCCACAACGTCTCATAGTCTTCCCCACATGTGATACACATGCTATCACTGGCTGATCCGATTTTGCATAAATGTCCTGCTATGATACCGAAAGCTATACTGGCTTCCTCCCTACTTCCTTGCTGCGATAGCCTCGTCTTCTTACGATCCGGATCTTCCAATAGGATTTTCGCCGTCCTACCGACCGTTTCGCTAATCCACAGTGTTACATACACATTTGTCACCCACGCCTTTAACTCGGACTGCGTCGACCCGAAAGGCTTCGGGTTAACCAAGTTAATTGACGGTAGATCTTTTCGTTGCCAAATCGTCTGCTTTCTCATTCCCTCTTACTCCGGCATGGCCCGGCAACTAATCGATGAGGATCGTGCCATCCTCAGAGAGGGCTCCTCCTACACTCCATGATTGTTCGTGATCTTACCGGCCTGGTTGTTATTACCCTGATGGCCAGTTTACTGTCAGTAAAAATGTTCACATTCGACGTCCTCGAGTGAAAACCACACCACCTCACGCATTCCGTGATCGCCCGCATCTCCGCATGCAGGACCGTATTATGGTCATACAGTCTAAAACAGATCGCAGTCCCTGGGTTCTCAATGGAAATCCCCCGGCCAACTCTGTTCTCTAGCTTTGATCCATCCGTGAAACATGATGGCAATACTAGGATTCAGTCAATCCAAGACTGTGTCGCTGGCAGCAATGCCTCACATTCGACTTTAAATGTAGTCTCAAGTATCCGATCGGAAATCTCTTCCATCCCCTTCAGGTTTTCTATCGTCGTCTCGATTATACTTCGAGGCATAAGTCAGTCTAGGTCTTATCACGCTCCTCTAGAGCCAGTTGAGTGTCCTCGGATTAACACCCCATTTCGAACCTACGTCCGTTTTGGGGGTGGGGTGGTCCCTCAGACACCAAAAAATAAATTTTTGTGTCAGATTTGTAGTCTACTTTTAAATACCTTTCATTTGATACCCATATTGGCCAAATCGGTAAAAGTGTCCTGTTGGGCGGCGTTTTTATGGTGGGTGGTAGGCCACCGACACTTAGGGTAACATTTTAAGGGCAAGTTCGTACCCTACTTTTAGATACCATTCATTTGATACCCATATTGCCCAAAGCGGTGAAAGTGTCCTCTTGGGGCTTTTTTGGGGGCGGGGGACCCCCCGCAAATTAAGAGTGCAATTTGTATACCAAATTCGTACTCTACTTTTAAATACCTTTCATTTGATACCCATATTACTCCATTCGGTGCACATGTCCGTTCGGGTGGGTTTTGGGATGGGACGTCCCCCAAGGTTATTTGACCACGAAATTTTTTACCATTTTCGTGTTTTTTGGTACCATAAGATGGCAATACAAAATTTCGCTTAAATCGATGCACTTATCTCCGAGATCTGACGTTTTTGAAAATTGGAATATGGGGGAGGGTCCGCCCCCCCCCTGCCACCCCTCCGAATATCAAAAAATTTAGTTTCATGGGGGGACCAAACTCTACCATTTGTGAATTTCATGAAAATCGATTCAGCCGTTTTTGAGTCTATGCGGTACAGACGAACAAACTAACAAACAAATAACAAACAAAGCGCGACAATTTCATTTTATATAATGGAAGATAATAGATGCCTTGCTATTCTATATTTATATTATCTAGACATGGAATACTTTTCTAGTCCCCTTTTTAGTTTTGCAAGCAAATTCTCAAAACTATAATTATTATAAGTTACATACATACTCTCACCACCACAGTGGTTGTGTTGGATATAAAACAAAACTTCAAGATCTTGCCGCAAAAATGCACCACAGGCAGCTACGCCTGAAGAAGCACATAAAATAATTTCAAGATACAGTGTAGGTATGAGTATAAGTGGTAACTTTAGTACCTCCACCGAAATGATATATAAACAGTTCTTCTCCAAAATATTGCTTAAATTAGAACAGATCCTTCATGAAATTGCTTCTTTACCCTTGGCGGGTAATAAAATCAACCCACGGTTCATTATATTTGACAAAACTCAGCAGTTTGTTCCCTTGTTGCATTCTGGCTTAGAAATGCCAATCTCATGTGTACATGTATATGTAAAACTGAATGTGTGTGTGTGTATGGACTTTGTTACATTCTAAAATAACCCATTAACCCACAAAAACCACAACACGAAGAAATACAAGCAACCATAGCAGCAAAAGCCATCCTCCATCAGAAGCAACAGCAACAGGACGAATGTTTACAAACAACACAAATTATAGGCCATGTAATGGGAATTTTATGACACTCTCATGCATCGTAAAGTTTTGTTTTCGTTCTTCTGGTTTTTTGTTTTTACAATGAATGGAAAAGCCAAAAACAAAACCACTGCGGCAGTAAACAGAGCCTAAAAGGCATCAAGCAACAGATGAAAACTATGGTGAGCATGCGCTTTGAAACAATGATTTTTCTTTTTCTATGTTAAAGGCAGAGAGAAAGTACGAGAGAGAGAAAGATAGAGGTTGAAAATATTTCCCTACATTTTATGTTGTGTCTTCAACGTTGGGTATGTTTTCCATGCATAAAAGCCAAAGAATTTCAACTTTGTTAGATTTAGCTAAAAAGTTGAGATATACAAAAACAAGACAAACATCCAACATAAGAAATTCCGGATAGTGAAAACGAAGAATTATGACGACATAATCTATCAACCGCTGTGCTAACGAATGGAGAAAGGTATAACCCCTGTTGAATAGCGCCAAGATAGGGATGCCAAATTTGAAGTTCTTACCAAGTACCATTTATAAATAGCGATGTCTCGATTAGGTTTCGCGAAAATCTAGCGCCATTTAGCGGGATTTAGCACTTAATTTTACAAACGAACAACACTTGCAAATTGCAAAGCAAATTTTGCCCATGAACATTCCACTAAGGAACAGGGGCAAACTTCTCACATATCAATGAGTGCAGTCCGATTCAAGTTTCAGTTCAATGATAAGGGACCTCCTTTTTATAGCCGAGTCCGAACGGTATGCCGCAATGCGACACCTCTTTGGGGAGAAGTTTTATATGGTATAGTAACTCACAAATATTGCCAGCATTAGGAGGGAAAAACCACCGCTGAAAAATTATTTCTGATGGTCTCGCCAGGATTCGAACCCAGGCGTTCAGCACTTTACACAGGCGTACAAACTTGCAAATTATTGAGTTTTATTATCAAAGTGCGTGCTCTGTTCAGAAAGTTCATCGCGCACTTCTTCCATTCAGCGACGAAGCTCATTTTTAGCTCAGTGGGTACGTAAATAAGCAGAATTGTCGATTTTGGTGTGAAGATCAGCCAGCAGCAGAAAAAGTCACAGCTTGGTGTGGTTTACGGGCTGGTGGCATCATTGGACCGTACTTCTTCAAAGATTATGCGAATCGTAACGTAACTGTGAATGGTGAGCGCTATTGTGAGATGTATCCAACTTTTTTTTGCCAAAAATGCAAGAGCTTGGCATGCATGACATATGATTTCAACAATGGACTTATTGAGAGGGGTAAGGATCCGCACCAGCTAGCCAGAAGGGCCGAAAGGGTCTTGCATATGGTATATGACTGGGCTAGACCACGAGGACGACGAAGGTGGGCCAATTTGACGTACCACGTTTCCTCAATAAAACTATTTCGATATCTGACAAGGTCAAATACTTAGGTATGATCTTGGATAGGAAACATAATTGGAAGTGTCACATTCAGGAGCGTACTGAGCCGTAGGCTCGAAATGAAGCCTGAATTCGAGGATAGTCCACTGGCTCTACAGGAGAGTGATTCTCCCAATACTTACTTAAGCCTCAGTGGTTTGGTGGACTGCTATGGAGAAAAAGTGCAATGTAAGGACCATACAGCAAGTTCAGAGTACATGTTGTCTTGGCATACGCGGAGCGATGAGGACCACGCCCACTAGGGCACTGGAGACTAATCTAGATAACCGTCCCATTGACATATGGATTAAGTGTAAGGCAGCCAGTGAGGCCATGAGACTTAAGGCGATGAGAGATTGGATTGAGGATGGGAACAGCTCATACCATCGCGGTATAATCGAGCCGACGATAGGAAACTTGGAAGGAAAGAGATTTCATATCGGATACCTGAGACGACACTTGAGGCCGAGTGCGAGGCATTACAGCCAGCGACACAGTCTTGGACTGACGGAACCCTAGTATTTTCGTCTGGAAGATCATGTCACACGTATGGATCAAGCTAGGGGACAGAGTGGGCCTTGGGTCTACATTGAGAACCCAGAGACTGAGATCTGTTTTAGTCCTGCAGGCACAGATCCGGGCAATCACGGAATGCGTGAGTTGTTGTGGTACTAATGCCAGGACGTCGAGTGTGAACATCTTTATGGACAATAAAATGGCCATAAGGGCAATAACAAACAGGTCAGTAACATCACAAATAGCTTTGAAATGTAAGAAAGAGATTAACGTCTTCACTGTGGATGGCACAATCCGCTTCGTGTGGGTGCCGGGCCAAAAAATAGTAAGGGGAAATGAAAGGGCAGACGATTTGGCAGTGAAGGTCAGAGAACTGCCGTCGATTAGTTAACCCGAATCATTTCGGGTCGCCGCAGTCCGTTAAGGGCGTGGGAGACAAACAGCGAAACAGTCGATAGGATGGCTAAGCTCACTTATGTGAAACCGGTGCAGCATGTGATGGCATGTGTAGGGCATGTTGTTGGAGCATTTCCTAAGTCATTGCCCGGGTTTGACAGGATTGGTCAATTAATGTGCTTGCAGTGGCTCTAGAAGTGAAAATCGGGAGATATACATATATGATAGCTATATCTAAATTTGACCCGATTTCTATGAAATTCACCAGCAATGTCAAATTTCGATGGAATCGGTTAACAAATGACCACATTATTGCAATATTAGTCCAATTCTGGTGAACATATATATGGGAGGTATATCCAAATCTGAACCGATTTTTTCCAATTTCAATAGGTTTCGTCTCTACGCCAAACAAAATAATGTCCGAAATTTGAAGATGATCGGTAATAATTGCGACCAGTACTTTGTACACAAATAAACATGGACAGACAGGGAAACGGACATAGCTAAATCGAAATAGAAAGCGATTCTGAGTCAATACCGATCGACTCAATAGGTCCCACCACTATAGGATGGCGGTATACAAATCTAGTCATTCCGTTTGTAACGCCTCGAAATATTTGTTTAAGGCCCCATAAAGTATATACATTCTTGATCGCCTTTTAGTTCTGAACCGATCTAACCGATCCGCCTGTCGAAATCACGATAGAAGGCGAACGCGTAAAGCCAGCCACTTGAAATTTTGAACAGATTAGCCATATCAGTTCAGATTTAGGTATAGCTTTCGGCTGGAGCATGGATAAAAAAACTCATAGTCTTGAGGCAATGAATTGGTTATTTTTCATCCGATTTCGATGAAATTTGGCACAGTGAGTGCTGGTAAACCCCTATTCATTTCTGTGGTATGGGGTTCAGAACGGACTATATTTGGATATAGCTGCCCTAAGCCCGACCTCCCGATCTCCCGTTATAGGGTATTAAGGCAGTAATAGATCTATTTATTACCAGAATTTGATGAAATTTGGCACAGTATGTTCTGGTAGACCCCTACCCATTCCTGTCAAATGTGGTACATATCTCTGGATGTGATACCGATCTCCGTATATTGTGTAATGAGCCAATAAAAACATAATTTTTCATCCTAGTTCCGGTACCCCTCTAAACCTTATTGTTGAATATCGTCCAGATCGGACCATTTAAAGAATGTGGACCAAGATGGTTATGTAAAGGTATTCAGAAAATAAAATTGACGTCAATAGTAACCTTGTTTTATGTCGGTACAAGTATCCGAATACTCCAACATTTGAGTGCCTAACCAAACTGCGGACTTTGTGTTTTCATAAATCTTCTCTATAATCCCGATAGTTTTTGGTGACAGTCTTACATCATGAAGCTTGTTTATAAGGAAGTCTCGTATTCTCGCTTAATTAAAGATTGACTTCTGCTGCGAGTTTAAAGATATTATAAATAGTGTTATAGCTTTTTCTGAAACCCACCAGGTATCATTCCAATCATGAGTTTTCAAATAAAATTCATGCCCTTATATGATGCTCCTATCGTTTAGGCCTCCTTTCTTGTGTATTGGAAATATTACGCCGAAGCTAAATATTTCGAAGTAGGCGAAGCCATTCAAAATCGCATTTTAACTCTCGCACAATTATACCCTACACCACTACTGTGGAACAGGGTATTATAACTAGGTGAATTTGTTTGTAACACCCAAAAAGAAGAGAGAGAGACCCATTGATAAGTATACCGATCGACTCAGAATCACTTTCTGATTCGATTTAGCTATGTCCGTCTGTCTGTCTGTCCGTCCGTCTGTCTGTCCATGTTAATTTGTGTACAAAGTACAGATCGCATCCGATCGTCTTCAAATTTGGTACAGGCATGTTTTTCGATCCAGAGACGAAACCTATTGAAATTGGAAAAAATCAGTTCAGATCTGGATATAGCTCCAATATATCGTCTGATTTTCAGTAATAATGCAATAAAATGGTCATTTGTTAACCGATTCTCTTTAAATTTAGCAGGAATGATTTTTTTACGACTCTCGATTTTACTGGTGAATTTCATGGAAATCGGTTCAGATTTAGATATATATCTCATATATATATATATATATATATATATATATATATATATATATATATATATATATATATATATATATATATATATATATATATATATATATATATATATATATATATTTATATATATATATATATATATATATATCACTTGATTTTCACTTCTAGAGCCACTGCAAGCACATTTATTGACCACTCTTGCCAAAATATTGCCCAACGCTTTCATCGACGTTTACTAAAATATACATTGAGTTTGGTAAAAATCGGTTCAGTTTTAGATATAGCTCCCATATATATGTTCGTCCGAGTTGCAGTAATATTGCAATAAAATGGTGCTGCCCCAGATTTCCTGAACTTAGAGGGCAATCACACTGTCTTCTTTCTGCTCTTCGGTCATTCCGTGTAGAACAATTTTTATACCCTCCTCCGTAGGATGGGGGGTATACTAATTTCGTCATTCTGTTTGTAACTACTCGAAATATTCGTCTGAGACCCCATAAAGTACATATATTCTTGATCGTCGCGAAATTTTATGTTGATCTAGCATATAAACGTATCTAGGGTCTTGACTTCTTGAGTCTCTAGAGGGCGCAATTCCTATCCGATTTGGCTGAAATTTTTCATGATGTGTTTCGTTATAACTTCCAACAACTGTGCCAAATATGGTTCACTTCGGTCCATAACCTGTTATAGCTGTCATGTAAACCGATCTGGGATCTTGATTTCTTGAGCCTCTAGAGGGCGCAATTATTACCCCATTTGGCTTAAGTTTTGTACAACGGCTTCTCCCATGACCTTCAACATACGTTTCAAATATGGTCTGGATCGGAATATAGCCTGATACAGCTCCCTTATAAACCGATCTCCCTTTTTTATTTCTTGAGTCCCTAAAGGGCGCAATTCTTATTCGAATTAGCTGAAGTTTTAAACAATGACTTATTCTATGGTCTCCAACATTCAATTCGGTTATGGTCCGAATCGGACCATAACTTGATATAGCTCCAAAGTATAGCAATTCTTATCTTTTATCCTTTGTTTGCCTAAAAAGAGATACCGAGAAAAGAACTCAACAAATGCGATCCATTGCGGAGGATCCCGCCGATCTTAGCACGATTTTACTTGTTAAACTGACATTTTAAGTGTTTGAGCTCTTCAGATAAGACTCGAAAAAAATTTCCATTAAATAGTTTATCGTCGGATTTAGCGGTAGAGTGCGGAGATTTCTATTCAAGGAGCTCTGGTACACGACTTTATTTGTGTGTTTTCATGTTTCAATTTTAGCAACAAGTTTAATCTGTCGGATACATTAGGACTTTGTGCATAGTAAGAATACAGTTAGGACTAAAAGGTAGTGGTCAGACCAAATCTGATCTTCAACTCTTTATGTCATTGTGCATCCCAAAGTTTTCGACGTTACAGCACACAAATCGACCATGGAGTTACCGTTTTTGTTTGCAAATGTAAACCTACTTCTTCACCACCTGGCGTTCGTCCATTCGAAACTACAAGGCCGCTATTGTAACAAAATGTTAAATATTTTTTCCGATTCGATTTACCAGTCTTATCATTTGATTGCATGGTGGTAAGACAAGTTTCCAACATCTATTTAGGTACCTCTTGTTCCTCTCCGATCAGAATATTATGATCTCAGAACCACCGATTTCTATTTCTTAAAATCTCTACCCCATTCAGCTCCATTCTGGTATATTGTTCAAATTTGGTGAAAGCCTAGTTCTAAGTACGATGACTGTGAGGTAAGCCTTTCAGACAGAGTGATATAATTGCGGCTTTTATTAGCAATTTGTGCATTCGAAATCCCTAATACATTTTTAAGGATTGGCCAGGGCTTTCACAAGCCAAAAGGAAAACACACACTTGCCTGTTTTAACATATTATCCAAAAAGGAAACGGAAATCCATCTTTATGATGGGAGTTTTTATAGCAAAGAGTTTTTTATCCTTCCAAGGTGAAACACCGACGCAAGGAAACAAGAAAGCAATCCCAAAAAAATCTTAAAGTTTTTCAAACAAAAGATCCTTTGTGTTGTTTTCCTTAAGTCTGTTTTATTGTTTGAAATATACTTTTCAAGGAAGCATTGGAGCTTGTCCTTAATCTCTGTAGTTCGAGTATAGCTTTTTTGTATTTACTTAGGTGGAGGTTGTGACATACACAAGCCTCTAAGATACCCGACCGACTACTCTAATCGCCGGCTATAAGGAGGCCTGTTGAATGTAAAGATTTTGTCAACTTGAGTTATCTTTAGTTTGCCTTTTCCTTTACATGCATCGAGTTTAGAGCTTATTGACACTTGAAAAGGGGAGGGGGGCCTCGGCATGCAAAATGTGTGGCCATGTGGAGGCAAATATCCTTATTACACTTGTAACATTTAGTCAAGTGATGACAAGAGGGTGGTGAGAGTATAAGGCTAAAAGTTTTTTTTTTTTTTGAGGGAACTTTCCTGGAGCATAAGTGACTAAACTCAAAGGGATTGCTACAACTGCTTCCTCCAGCATGGTTTGGCAATTTTCACGGACCATTGGCGAAGGGGAAGGCTATAATGATTTATGAAATCTTAATGAAAAATGACGCTTCTGTCAAATTAAAGGCATAGCATGAATATTGTTTTAAGAAAGGATAACAATAGGGACAAGTAATTAAGGTCATTATTCACTGAACAAAAGATTTGCTAATGCCTTGAGGAGTTTTAATGGAGTCTATGTTAATTTTATTTTAAATAGTTAAATGAAAACTCTTCCTTGCAGAAGAAAACTGCTAAAGAATTGTTTTCGATAATTAAACTACCAATTTGAGGTCTAATAAAACTTAGTCATTGGAGGCAAGTGAATTGTGCCTTTAGGACTGCCCCAGAGATTTATTAATAAGGTGGATGTTATGACATTACATCTCAGCCATTCTCCCACTTCCATAATTACAAAAATCCTCACTTGATAAACACTACATTGGTCGGGTAGGTTTCTAGATTCGACCAGTCCAAGTTCTTAAGAGTGACCCCAAAACCCATTTGGTCGTCTAGTTTGGAACCATCCATATAGAAATTTACAAAAAGACGTTGCAAAATCACCAATGTTGTCATTATTGTATACCGACGTTGTTGGAAATAATGTTAACAAGCGTGTATGATTTTGTGAACACGCGTTGTTGTTGTTAAGAAACAACAACATCCAACAGCAGTTGGCATAGAGATTGGACCAGAATTTTATTGCTGCGCTGCACACAAGTTATTGTAGCAGTTTGTTGTGTTCTAAAGGGTGATTTTTTTGAGGTTAGGATTTTCATGCATTAGTATTTGACAGATCACGTGGGATTTCAGACATGGTGTCAAAGAGAAAGATGCTCAGTATGCTTTGACATTTCATCATGAATAGACTTACTAACGAGCAACGCTTGCAAATCATTGAATTTTATTACCAAAATCAGTGTTCGGTTCGAAATGTGTTCATTCACCGTAACGTTGCGTCCAACAGCATCTTTGAAAAAATACGGTCCAATGATTCCACCAGCGTACAAACCACACCAAACAGTGCATTTTTCGGGATGCATGGGCAGTTCTTGAACGGCTTCTGGTTGCTCTTCACTCCAAATGCGGCAATTTTGCTTATTTACGTAACCATTCAACCAGAAATGAGCCTCATCGCTGAACGGTGAATGAACACATTTCGAACCGAACACTGATTTTGGTAATAAAATTCAATGATTTGCAAGCGTTGCTCGTTAGTAAGTCTATTCATGATGAAATGTCAAAGCATACTGAGCATCTTTCTCTTTGACACCATGTCTGAAATCCCACGTGATCTGTCAAATACTAATGCATGAAATTCCTAACCTCAAAAAAATCACCCTTTATATTTCGTCTGCTTGATTCTGTTGAGTGTCAAGACCCAGGAACTCTGCGAATAAGATGGGATGCGTCCACGGGGATCTGAGTCTGAGTCGAGTGGGTCTGGATGGGCACTTAAACAGGTGACGTGTATTCTGTGGTCCCTGGTTAAAATCGGGATATACATCGTGCACGTCAGCATCAATCCTTGCTCTGTAGGAGTTGAGGCGGCTGGATCTGCCGGAACGTAATTGAGCCAGAACTACTCTGGTTTTTCGGGAGAAATCAATTTCTTCAGGTGCATCGGGAGGCGGTCGTTCTTCAAGGACTACATTCACCCGGTTGTCATTTACCGCATCTGCTACCGTGTCTGAAGAATGTTGTCTAGATCTGCTTGATGTTCCGCTTGATCTAGAGGTTCTCTCTTGTAGCGTTGAACCTCACGCTCTAGATCATGTAGATCTACCTTAAGGCTTCTGGGCGGTGGATATATATCCACAAGATGATGATTTGGATGGTCTCTACGATAACAGCCCTAAAGATAATGCTCCTGATGGAGGTGGTCCACATGAGAACTGAGGAGACAGCCCGTCGCAGTTCGGAGGGCGGGATTCTGACAGATCTGAATATTATTCCACTGCGTCTCACAAAGTTGACGAGACCACACTGGCGCTGTGTAACTTACCACAGATCGGCCAATTGCTTTGTACGAGATCAACAAGGTTTCTTTGTGTGCACCCCAAGTGCTGCCAACAAGTGACTTGAGGATCTTTTGACTTAATCGCAAATTTCTGTGGCATTTGGGGAGAATGTGTAAGAGCTGTCAAATGTGACGCCAAGTATTTTGGGACACTTAATGGTCGGAATCATTTCTGCATCGACCATCACAGTCAGCTCAGTATTCACCACACGCGTAATTGTAGTGATTAATGTGGCTGAAGGTTTGGTGGCAGATATCTTCAAATTTCTTGCAGCGAAATATGGGGCAAGTTCGTTGAGGTAGACGTTCAACCTATCGCAGATGTCAACAATGGGTTGGGGGCCTGATGGCATGATAGTACAATCGTCCGCATATGATACGATCTCTACGAAATCTGGAGGGATCTGGAGGATCTGGAAGATAGGTAGAGGTGAAATAGTGCCGGAGATATCACCCCACCTTGGGGAACTCCCTGTTTCACTCTACGGTGCTTCGAGTTGCTATCCCTAAATTCCACAAATGACTGGCAACCACACAGATAATTCGCGACCCAGCGTATCAGGCCTGGCTGTAGGGACGTGTTGGTGATGTCCTCAAATAGTTTGGCATGGCTGACCGTGTCGAATGCCTTCGATTGGTCCAGTGCCATGAGAACCGTCTTGGACATGGCCTGGGCTGATTGAAGCTACGGCAAATGTGTGCGGTGATGGCATGCAAAGCAGTTGTTGCGATATGCTGTCTTCGAAATCCATGTTGATGCTCGGCGAATGGAAATTCTCCTACGAGGCTCGGGAGGAGTAATGACTCAAGCGTCTTTGGTGCTACTGGTGAGAGAAGGGAGATCGATCTTTACGACTCCCCCAAACTCGGGTCCTTACCAGGCTTCAGTCACTATTCCCATTTTCCAGTCATCGGGAACTGTAAGAGAGTTCAAATACAGTTTGAGGACAGTAGTAAGGTACTCAACTCGAGGTAAATACAGATTTTTCAACATCAATGTAGAGATTCCGTCGGGGCCAAACGCATTGGATGATTTACCGCCATGAATGACATTCCTAACTTCGCCCACGGTAAATTGCGATGGCTGTCCATCGACTCGGAGACCACGGATACGTTGAATGGCTCTTCTCCTTGCCCTGTCACTCTCGGGTTGCACAATAAATTGATGGTTGAACAACCTGGAGCATCTCTACGGATCAATCACGGTTACTTCGCCAAAAGTGATTGAGATCCTGTCATCCCGTCTACCGGGGTTCAAAAGTGACTTAACAGTAGACCACAGATTGCCTAAACTGGTGCCTTGACTACCCTGTTTATTTCCAGATCAGCTAGCTGATTCGGGAGTTAGTGGGGTCCATACAACGAATCCCATCACGCTCGTCTGCGAGTACCACTGCCTGTGCGGGGAAATTGGGCCGCATTTGGGGTATTCGACCTGCTGGTATAAATCGAGTGGCTGCTGCGTTAATGATGTCTCGGAATTTCCTCTCGGTAACTAGAACATCCAAGGGGGTGGCAGTTCACTGAAGCGGCGATTGGTATATTCTCTGAAGCCAGCCCAATCGGCCTTCTTCTTATTGATAAACGTCCGGCACTCAGAGGTTATGAAGTCGGGTGGCCGGACGATGATGAGATTTATGGGAGGTGGTCTGACCCCAAAGAGATGACGGCTTGCCGGGACACATAACTCAGGAGATCAGGGGATGCAATGGAGATGTCTGGCGAGCTGCTGCACCTTCTCGTAAGCAGATGTCTGGTGAGCTGCTGCACTTCCTCGTAAAGCTAGTGACACCTACACTCCATGTAGGTGTCACTAGCGCCAGGCGCAGGCGAGATAGGTCTATATTGCACGCGAATGGTATATCACGAAGACAGATCCCCCACCTCCATTCCATGAGCGATCCTTACGTAGCATATTGAATCCGTGACAACTGTGCAAGCTGCAAGTGTTGGTCAGCTTTGTCTCCTGGACCGCTGCAGCCAATGTATTATTCCGACTCATAAAATCAACTATCTCATCGATATTGCCACGGAGACCGTTGAAGTTAAGTTGCAAAAATGATACATTTCCCGGCACTGGCCTGGCAATATTGGGGCTGCGATGCTGCTGTTGCGTATATTGCCGAACGAGAGAGATCGGGGCGACAACGACGACGCTTGTGACCCACTTCTGGCTATGTTTGCATAGCACCTTGCAACATACCCAGTATGACTATACTCACGTAGTGAAGGGAGGCCAGAGCAAGATCGGAAATGTATACCATGCACCGGTAACAATTCACCGACACCGACCGATGATGAAGGCGGTTCTGGCAAACCAAACAGAACCAGAGTTCAATCCCAGCACGGACCAGAAGCGTGCAGAGAAGGTATTGCGGGATGTGCCTCTCCCGTGACGAAAAAAGACGAACACGTACACAGAGGCGGTAGCCCTTCCCAATGAAGGGTTCCATCGGGTCAATCCGGTGCGTACAACCGGTTGCCATGGGATTGCACACAAGTGATACGATGATGCTGTTGTTGTGTTAACTATCAGCAATTGGAAATCAACATAGGACAAATGATGAACTACTCAAACATGAAATACACTGAAAAAATGTTGTCCCAAAATCCAAGATTTTTCATTATTCCCTTCAACACCACTGTGGTACAGGGTATTATAAGTTTGTGCATTTGTTTGCAATGCTAGGAAGGAGAAGAGCTAGACCTATTGATAAGGATGCCAATCGACTTAGAATCACTACCTGATTCGATTTAGCCATGTCCGTCTGCCTTTACAAAATCTTTACAAAATTTGGCACGGAGTGTTTAATTTAAGGTCTACATATGTTTGCAAAATTTTATAATAATCGGTTCAGATTTAGATATAGCTCCCATATATATCTTTCATTCGATATGGACTTTTAGAGCTGTATAAGCCACAATTTTAGTCCGATCTTTAAAAGATTTTGCGCGAGCTGTTTTATTTGACGTCCTAATGTGTCTGAAAAATTTCATGAAAATCGGTCCAGATTTAGATATAGCTCCTATATATATCTTTCATCCGATATGGCCTTATTAGCCACAATTTTTCTCCGATCTTAAAAAAATTTAGTAAGAGGTTTTGTGTTTAAGGTTGTCATATGTGTGCAAAATTTCGTCAAAATCAGTCCAGATTTAGACATAGCTCCCATATATATCTTTCATCCGATATGGATTTTTCAGGCTGTAGAAGACACAATTTTAGTCCAATCTTTTCAAAATTTTGCATGAGGTGTTTTCTTTGACGTCTACATATGTGCGCAAAATTGCAAAAAAATCGGTTCAGATTTAGATATGGCCCACACATACATATTTCATCCGATATGATGATTTAAGGTTGTAGAAGCCACAATTTTAGTCCGATCTTAACAAGATTTAGCACGAGGTGTTTAATTTGACTCCCCAATACGTGTCATGAAATTCGGTTTCGATTTAAATTTACTACTCCTATATATATTTTTTATCCGATATGTTAATATTTCAATAGGTATGCAAAATTAAATTCTGACCAGATTTGGAGATAAGTTTTATATATTAAAAGTAGCACGTATACTAGGTGGTGTAGGGTATTATATAGTCGGCCCCGACCGACTTTTGCCTCATCTTGCTGGTTTTAGTAATGAAAACGAGCCTAAGAACAAAACTTTAAAATTATCTATATTATATTAGATGCTATACTTAAATTAAATTTCCTATTTACTCAAGGACATGGCTATCAGTTTTAAGTGATAGATGGTGTCAAATTTTTATTTTTGAAGAATTTTTTTTATACCCATCACCATACGATCTGAGTCGATCTTGCCATGTCCGTTAGCCAGTCTGTTGAAATCATGATAGCGGACGAATGCGTAAAGGTTCCAGCTTGAGATTTTGCACAGATACTTACAAATAATATATGTCGTTGGGATATAGCTGCCATATAGACCGATCTCTCGATTAAAGGTTTTGGGTCCATAAAAGGCGCATTTATTGTCCGTTGTCGCCGAAATTTAGGACAGTGAGTTAGGTTAAGCCACTCCACATATTTCTGCAATTTGGCCTAGATCGATCAAGATTTGTATATAATAGCTATGTAGACCGATCTCTCGATTTAAGGTTTTGGGCCCATAAAAGGCGCATTTATTGTCCGAGGTCGCCATTTTTCTGTAACTTGGCTCAAATCGGTCCATATTTAGATATAGCTGCCATGTAGACCGATATCTCGATTTAAAGGCTTGGCCCCATTTAAGGCGCATTTATAATCCGATTTCTCTGAAATTTGACACGGTGACTTATGTTAAGCTTTTCGCCATCCGTGTCGTATATGGGTCAGATTGGTTTATTATTCCCTACACCACTTCTGTGGTACAGGGTATTATGACCTAGTGAATTAGTCGGTAACGCCCAAAAGGAAGAGAGATAAACCCATTGATAATCGTACTGATCGACTCAGAATCGCTTTCTGATTCGATTTAGCTACGTCCTTCTGTCTGTCCGTCTGTTCATATTAATTTGTTTGCAAACTACTGGTCGCAATTTTCATCCGATCGTCTTCAAATTTGGTATGTGCATGTTTTTGGCTCTGGAGACGAATCCTTTTGAAATTTGAAAAAAATCGGTTCAGATTTGGATATATCTCCCATATATATGTTCGTTCGATTTGCAGTAATAACGCAATAAAATGGTCATTTGTTAACCGATTCTCTTGAAATTTGCCATGAAGGATTTTCCTATGACTTCCGACATTAGAGGTGAATTTCATAGAAATCGGTTCAGATTTGGATATAGCTCGCATATATATGTTCGCCCCATTTGCAGTAATACTGCAATAAAATGGTCATTTGTTAACCGATTCTCTTGAAATTTATTAAGAAGGATTTTCTCTTGACTCTCGTGATTACTGGTGAACATTATG
This sequence comes from Stomoxys calcitrans, assembly GCF_963082655.1. Classification (NCBI taxonomy): domain Eukaryota; kingdom Metazoa; phylum Arthropoda; class Insecta; order Diptera; family Muscidae; genus Stomoxys; species Stomoxys calcitrans. The sequence goes on along the minus strand of NC_081556.1, from coordinate 84,695,607 downwards.
GAAATCGGTTCAGATTTAGATATAGCCCTCATATATATATCGCCCGATTTTCACTCCTAGAGCCACTGCAAGCGCATTTATTGACCTATCTTCCCAAATTTTGTACAACGCTTTCCTCGACGACTTCCACAATGTCTATAAAGTTTGCTCGAAGTCGGTTCTGATTTAGACATAGCTCCCACATATATGTTCGTCAGATTTGCAGTAATATTGCAATCAAATGGTCATTTCTAGCCTGCCGCCTTATTTAAACCAATATATACAGCAAGAAGTAACTATTATATTAAGTTATTATTTTTTTGTTTCATTTTGGGATTTTGATAATGTAAACTTGTTTCATAAAAATTATGCCGGCTGTCTGCTAAGATGAGAAACTTTAAAAGTAAATATCCCTTGGAGAGAGTACGCAACACCTTGTGTACTTAAACGTCTCCAAGCGCCTCTCTTCTTTAAATACAACAGTATATGTCTAACTGAGTTTAGTAGATCCAAAGCAGCATTCGATTGAAGATGACAACCTTGTGGAGAATTGCCAGTCTTTTTTCAATGTTTACGCTCTTGGTGGTTTCATATCAAGAACCAGAACCTAGTGCGGAGTTGAGATTTTGCTTAAGCCAACCGTCTACATCCAGCACATTGGAATCGTTTTGGCATGACGCCTCCGAGAACTGTGAAATGGATCCAAAACGTTTGTTAGGCCTTATACAGCAACTAAACAAACACTCCGACCCTAATGTTGAAATACGCTGCACTTCTTTATTCCTCCATCAAATTCGTAAAAAACTTATCGCTGTCGCTAGTCAACAACTGGAAAAGGCACTCATAACACAAGCACTCAATGCCAATACAGAACTTAAAGTCTTGCTTGAGCAGATTCTCGAGGCAGATAGGCTTATCTTGGAGGCAGTGTGGCAGAGAACATTCGATGAAATTTATTTGCTAACCGAGAAAGAGACACTGATTGAAGGTCTCATTTCACTCAAACACGAAGAGATAAGATTTATGGCTTTGCAGGGGCTCTTCATTAAGAGCATGGCTAGATTGCAAGATAATCGGATAATACTGCCCACCTTAACATATGCTTTAACAAATCTCTTTAACTCAAATACTTTGCCTACAGAGACTATGCATACATTAAAGCATTTATATCAACAAATGCCTCCCGAATTGCGGTTGTTATATTCACAAACGGGAAATGATTCGGACATCGGATTGCTGAATTTACACTACTGGGAATATTTATATGCTCCGCGTGATAATGGTCCAGACGATGAAAGGCGCATCCCGCTCAGCTGGAGCAAAGAAAAAAACTCTACCGATTCGGATGGTCATTTTCAAGTTTACTTTAACAACGTCGGCTCTATAACAATTACAAGTCTTTTCGGATCCAGCCGCAAGGTTCTGTATGCAGATGTAGATCATAAGGCCCCATTTTTTTGGATTGGACTTGGCGACAGACCCAAACTGCAGTGGTGGCGCATTATTTGGCCTCACACCTGGGCAATGGGAAAAGCAATGGATGAGCATGCAATTGCCTTTAAAAACAAAGCAACTGGGCAATATCTCTGTGCTACATTGACCTACGACGAAAATCGACGCTATATCACTCTAGAGACTGAATCGGATATAACGAGTCGACCAGATTGCCAATGGTTTGTGAAGAAGTTAAACCAGTTCGATGTCAGTGAATTGTAATGAAACCAAGAAACTATTTTGATTTTAAAATAAGCTTGCTGAACCGGGCCCGCTCCGCTGCCGAATATTTATTTTCAACAATTAGAGAGCTTTTCATGGATATGTATATGTATATCGTTTGACTAACAATATAAATGCCTTTATCTGAATCCCATATTATCTTTATTGATCTATGAATTCGCTCAGAAGGTTTAGGGTCCATTAAGTTTGTATATTAGATGTAATCCATTCTTTCAAAGACTTCATTTGAGCCCGATATTCCCATGGGAATTTTGGGAATCGGAAGGCCCCCAGAGTTGTGGTTGGTGAGTTTAGGGAGAGGTGTGGACCCCCAGTAACTATGAGCACCGCACAGGCTGGAACTTTGAGGTCCGACTTGTGTGGTGTCCATCGTTACCGCGGAAGCTTAGCTGAAAGCTACCGGGCACGTCCACAGGTTGCGGATGGTGGAAAGCTCCTTTTTTATGCCGAGTAGCTGTAAATGCGGCCGCGGACAGTCAGCGATCTAAAGATCGCAGTCTCAGTGAGGAGTCAGGTGGCACTGGATCTTAATTAAATAAAGAGTGCCAACGATACTCGAGGTGACAAGGCGAGTTATTGGCGCCTTCAAATAACCAATGGCCAACATCAGCGTCTGTTCCCAGGTTAGGGGCGGCAGGAAGCGAGCGTCGGATCTTGGAGCAAGCGGCTCGCCACAACAAGGGATACATATGCAATCCCACAAAACCCATGCGGTTGGGGCGCTGGGCCAGTAACCCGCCCCGGAAAACTATAAGTATCACCATGAGAATCACAGGAATAGTGACAAGGAAGAACGTGCTAAGTTCGGCCGGGCCGAATCTTATATACCCTCCACCATGGATCGCATTTGTCGAGTTCTTTGCGCGGTATCTCTTTTGAGGCAAACAAATAATAACGAATAAGAACTGTTCTGCTATTGGAGCTATATCAAGTTATAGTCCGATTCTGACCATATATGAATTGAATCCTGAACATTGTAAAAGTCATTGTGTAATATTTCAGTTCATTCGGATAAAAATTGCACATTGTAGAGGCTCAAGAAGCTTAATCGGGATATCGGTTTATATGGGAGCTGTATCAAGCTCTAGATCGATTCATACCACATTGGATACGTATGTTGAAGGTCATGGAAGAAGCTGTTGTACAAAATTTCTGCCAAATCGGATAAGAATTCTGTCCTCTAGAGGCTCAAGAAGTCAAGATTCCAGATTGGTTTCTATGGCAGCTACATCAGGTTATGTACCCATTTGCGTTAACACATCACGTGCAAAATTTTAGTCAAATCGGACGAGAATTGTGCCCTCCAGCGGCTCAAGAATTCAAGATCCACGATCGGTTTATATGGCAGCTATACCAGGTTATGAACCGATTTGAATCATACTTAGCGCAGTTGTTGGAAGTGATTACAAAACACCACGTGCAAAATTGCAGCCAAATCGGATAAGAATTGCGCCCCCTAAAAACTGAAGAAGTCAAAACCCCAGATCGGTTATCGGTTATGAACAGATTTGAACCATACTCAACACAATTGTTGGAAGTGATACTAAAACACCATCTGCAAAATTTCAGTCAAATCGGACGAGAATTGCGCCCTCTAGAGCGTATAGAGCAAACCTGCAATAAGTAGCAACGCGCCAGATGAAGGAGAGGTATCGGGAGAAAAGGAGAGAGGAGAAACGTCTATTCCGCAGAAAGGAAAAGTAAATGGAAAGAAATGAGTGTGAGCGAATTGAGATGTACAGGAGTCAGAATGAAGTCTGGAAATTTTACCAAAGAATTAAACATTAAACCGATGGCTACGGTACAGGCAACTCATTCTGCAGAGACAAAGAAGGAAATCTGCTAACTGACACAGATAGAATGCTGAGGATATGGAAAGGACATTTTACACAACTGCTGGTATCCGACTTTGGTTGCGAAAAGGCTACCGCAGAACCAATCCCTGATGATGGTTTACCTCCTAGTTAGAATGAGGTCCAATTAGAAGTGATCCGACTGAAGAACAACAAGGCAGCAGAGGCCGATGGGTTGAACGATGAACTATTTAAGACCGGAGGCGACACTTGTCTGCTCAATCTGGCTAGAAGAACGCATACCCGATGATTGGAACCTCAGCATACTATATCCCGTACACAAGAAAGGAGACAAGACGGAAAGTCTTGATAAGACCAATACTTACTTACGCCTCAGTAGTTAGAAGGACTGCGATGAAAAAAAAAAGTGCAACATAAGGATAATGCAACAGGTTCAGAGAACATGTTGCATTATCCCCCACGCCTACAGTAGGGCACAGTAGACAATTCTATATATCCGAACAAGAGACATACATTTTATGTGTGACGCAGCCACTGCAGCTATGAGACTGAGCTGAGATGGGAATATAGATAGCGGATAGGAGCAGGTCACATCATCGTGGTATAATCGAGCCGACAAAAGGAAACCTGGAAGAAATGGAAGAAGTTCCCGATCGAATACCTGAGACGACACTTGAGATCTAGTCAGAGGCACTGCTGCCAGCGGCACAGTTTTGGATTGACGGAGCTCTTGTTATTCCATTTGGAAGATCATGCTACACAGATGAATCCCCAGTGGGCCTGGGGGTCTTCATTGAGCACCCAAGGACTGAGATCTGTCTTAGACTGCCTGACCACAATACGGTCCTGCAGGCGGAGATCCTGACGATCACGGAATGCGTGACGTAGTATGGTAATAAAAAAATAAGTGATTTCATGTGTAGGGCATGCGGGGAAGATGATGAGACGTTGGAGCATTTCCTGTCATTGCCCAGCTTGCGCGGCTAACACACATCGGCACTTAGGTGGAGACACAATATCAGACAGGAACCAACTTAGGGGAGTGGTATTGAAAACAATTAAGGATTTTGTAAGTAGCACGGAATTCCTGTTTTTGTTTTTTTTTTCGAAGCTACTTTTTAGTATTTAGAGCGCACAACAAGCCGATTACTGACTAAAGTGTATGTACATACTGGCATGGGGCGGATTAATATCCGTACCCTCTTTTCAACCTAACCTAATCATAGCTATTTTTATATTTGAGCTATATATATATACAAATTTCATTCATGTCGACTGAACGTTGATCTTCAAACATGTAAATAGGCGTTAATTTCGGCCAGGCCGAACTTTGGATACCCACAACCTCGGGAATATACGTAAACCACCTTTCATCAAAATCCAGTGAAAATTTTATACCTTTTGTCCCATAGCAGTTATATCAAAATATGTTCCGATTTGGACCAAATACTTATAAGTACAAGTCATTGTTCAATTGTGTATAACAAAATATTGGTCTTTTAAGTAGCTTTATCTAAAAATAAATCGATCTGGGCTACATACGACACGGATTTCGAAAAGCCTAACATAAGTCACTGTGTCAAATTTCAGTGAAATCGCATTATAAATGCGCCTTTTATGGGGCCAAAACTTTAAATCGAGATATCGGTCCATATGGCAGCTATTTCCAAATCTGGACTGATCTGGGCCATATTGCAGAAGGAAGTCAAAGGGCTTAACCTAGCTCACTGTCCTGAATTTCGGCGACATCGGACAATAAATGCACCTTTTATGGGCCCAAAACCTTAATTAGAGAGAGAGGTCTATATGGCAGCTATATCCAAATCTTATCCGATCTGTGCCATATTGCAATATTATGTCGAGGGGCTTAACTTAACTCACTGTTTCAAATTTCGGCGACATCGGACAATAAATGCGCCTTCTATGGGCCCAAAACCTGAAATCGAGAGTCTATATGGCAGCTTTATCCAAAACTCGACCGATCTGCACCGAATCAATGAGGGATATCAAAGGGCCTAACACAATTCACTGTCCCAAATTTCAGCAAAATCGGATAATATATGTAGTATTTATGGGCCTAAGACCCAAAATTGGAGGATCGGTCTATAGGGCAGCTATAGCCAAATCTGAACCGATCTGAGCCAAATTGGCGAAGGATGTCGAAGAGCCTGGCAGAACTCACTGTCCCAAATTTCAGCAAAATCGGATAATAAATGTGACTGTTATGGGCCTAAGACCCTAAATCGACAGATCGGTCTATATGGCAGCTATATCCAAATTTGGACCGATCTGAACCAAATTGACGATGGATGTCAAAGGGCATAACACAATTCACTGTCCCAAATTCCAGCAAAATCGGACAATAAATGTGGCTTTTATGGGCCTAAGACCCTAAATCGGAGGATCGGTCTATATGGCAGCTATATCCAAATCTGAACCCATCTGAGCCAAACTGACGAAGGATATCGAGGGCCTAACACAACTCACTGTCCCAAATTTCAGCAAAACCGGATAATAAATGTGGCTTTTATGGACCTAAGACCCTAAATAGGAGGATCGGTCTATATGGCAGTTATATCCAAATCTGGAACGATCTGAGCCAAATTAACGAAGTATGTCGAAGCGCCTAACAAAACTCACTGTCTCAAATTTCATCAAAATTGGATAATAAATGTGGCTTTTATGGACCTAAGACCCTAAATCGTCGGATCGGTCTATATGGGGGCTATATGAAGATATAGTCCGATATAGCCCATCTTCAAACTTAACCTGCTTATGGACAAAAAAAAAAGAATATGTGCAAAATTTCAGCTCAATATCTCTATTTTTAAAGACTGTAGCGTGATTTTAACAGACAGACGGACAGACGTACGGTCGTGTCTAGATCGTCTTAGATTTTTACGCTGATCAAGAATATATTGTATATACTTTGTGGGGTCGGAAATGGATATTTCGATGTGTTGCAAACGGAATGACAAAATGAATATACCCCCATCCTTCAGTGGTGGGTATAAAAATAATAATTTGAATCTGCCCTTATAAAGGGTGATTTTTTTGAGGTTAGGATTTTCATGCATTGTATTTGACAGATCACGTGGGATTTCAGACATGGTGTCAAAGAGAAAGATGCTCAGTATGCTTTGACATTTCATCATGAATAGACTTACTAACGAGCAACGCTCGTTATTTATTACCAAAATCAGTGTTCGGATCGAAATGTGTTCATTCACCGTTCAGCGATGAGGCTCATTTCTGGTTGAATGGCTACGTAAATAAGCAAAATTGCCGCATTTTGAGTGAAGAGCAACCAGAAGCCGTTCAAGAACTGCCCATGCATCCCGAAAAATGCACTGTTTGGTGTGGTTTGTACGCTGGTGGAATCATTGGACCGTATTTTTTCAAAGATGCTGTTGGACGCAACGTTACGGTGAATGAACACATTTCGAACCGAACACTGATTTTGGTAATAAAATTCAATGATTTGCAAGCGTTGCTCGTTAGTAAGTCTATTCATGATGAAATGTCAAAGCATACTGAGCATCTTTCTCTTTGACACCATGTCTGAAATCCTACGTGATCTGTCAAATACTAATGCATGAAAATCCTAACCTCAAAAAAATCACCCTTTACCAGCCACTATCACTATCCTGAAGAGTTTCATGCGGTATTCAAGAGTAGAGTACGAATTTCATAACAAAAGTTGGGTCCAAGTACCTGGGGGACCGCCGCAGCCCCAAAACCCATTAAAATAGGTTATATAGGAATAGGCTTTATAATTTATGGATAACTAAAGTGGACGGACTCTCCACCGTTACCACATAAACACCATCCAAAATCAAAAGTGGACCGATAAGGACAATATGGATATCAAGTGAAAAGTATGTGGGAGAAGATAACGAATCACTCCACCCCCACAAAAACGGTCAAAATGGCACATAAGCCAATCATGAATATATGGGACCAAATACCCCAAAATGGGCATATTAGCCGACCATGGATATATGGGACTCAAATGAAAGGTATTAGGGAGTAGATTACGAATATTACATTTAAATTTTCGTTCAAGTCTAGGTGGCGCTTTTCCTCCGTAAGATACGTCAAATGGGTTAATTGGCCCGTTATGATAAATATGGGATTCTAATGAAAGGTATATGAGAGTAGAAAACGAATTTGATATCCAATTTTGGAGCCAAGTGTTTTGGGGTACGCCCTAAAGCACCTCCTAAACTGAACTTCAGTCTCTTTGCGAATAAAGAATGAATTTGATATCTATTTTCAGTGCAAAGTGCCGGTGGCCGCCCAAGCCCCAAAACACCCTCTAAACGGTTCATATTTATAGGCCATGGCAATATGGGTCTCCAATAAAAGGGATTTGGAAATGCAGCACGAATTTGATATCCATATTTGAGTCGAAATGTCTGAGGTGCCATCCCTCTCCTAATGAGAACATTACCATAAGGAAAAACATTAAGGAAGGAACCGAGAAGGGGCAAATAAGGGGCAAAATCTCACACATCATGAGTGCTTTTCGATTCAAGTTTAAACTCAATGATAAGGTTGCTTTTTTATAGGCGAGTCCGAACGGCGTCCCACAATGCGACACCTCTTTGCAAATGACCATGCATGGTTTTGTACCTTGCAAATGTCGCCAACATTAAGAGGGGGTAAACACCGCTTTGTCCGATATTCTCGCCGGGATTCGAATGCGTTCAGCGTCTTAGGCTACAACGGCACGAATTCGATATCTGCATTCAGGGCGAAGTGTCCCCATCCTAAAAACATATTAGAGAGTTAAAGAAGGCGCAGCGGTGTGGGCCCGGTTCGGCTAGTTTTATATATAAGATTATTTCCAGCTTTGTAAATTCATGTGTATTTGCTTAAAAGTATCGACACCTTCCCAGAAATTGAAATTTTCTTTTAAGTTAAATTACGTTGGCCCACGGCTTCATCACACATGAGATCTTCACAAACCTCTAAGTGAATGCCACCCTTTATTTGAATGATAGCTGCTTTAGGATCAAACACTGGATGCTTTTGCGTTTGATCGCAGACTCGAACGTAGTGATTTTTCAAAAATTGTAACAAACCAATTTTAACCTGAATCATACCAAGGCGAGCACCAATGCAGTTGCGAGGTCCAGCGCCGAAAGGAATGTATACCATGGGATGGATGCTGCCTTTGTTGGTGGGTGAGAAACGTTCCGGATCGAATTTTTCAGGATTGGGCCAATACTAGGAAAGAAAAAAGAAAATATGATAATTTATTAAAAAAAAAACATTTGCAAATTACCTTCTCGTCATAATGCAAGCCATAGACAGATATGTAAATGGGAGTTCCTTCGGGTAATATCATATCATAGAACGGTTTGAGAGTGTAAGGATCTGTCCTGTTCAACGGCCTTTCGTATTTTCTCTCCAAGAAAGTGAAGAGGGGATACAAACGCATGACTTCATGCACCACCATATCAAGGTATTCCATTTTTCCAATTGCCTCATATGTTATAACGCCGTCGCCATCAACAAAGGCGTGAAGTATTTCTGCTCTAAGTTTTTCTTGGATTTCTGGTTGCTTAGCTAATTCCAAGAGACCATGAGCAATGGCGGACGAAGATGTCTCAAAGCCGCCCAACAAAAATATGGCTGCTTGGGCATACATAACATCCATGAATTCGTTGATATCTTTCCCACTTTCGATAGCCTCTTGCCTCAGTTTAAGAATAATGTCAATCAGGTCATTACGTTGCTCCCCGGACTTCTCCCGATACCCAATGACTTGATCTAGGGTGGATTTTACAAAATGCTCCGATGTTCGATGGAATGACCTAACTCCCAAGGTTTCACATAGATCAGGAATGAAAAATAAACACATGTGATTCAAAGCCCTTTGCCAACTGAAGTCCACCATGCGCCTGGCTTCAACATTCATTTGTTCTTTGGGATTTTTCAGACAATGAGTCTTAAGCCCAAAAATGGTGGTGGCTGTTATATCGATGGTATAAAGCGAGGAAATGTCCTTTATCTCGGCAATGAAACGTTTGCCTCTGCTCTTCAAGTGTGCATCCAAATCATCGCCCACCTGCTGAACTAGGGGAAACATATGCTTCAGCTTTGCACTGGAAAAAAATGGAGAAAACTTTGTGCGTAGTTCTTTCCAATCGGAGCGCTTCAAAAAGAACAGCATCAGACTCGCTACTCTATCACTTTTAACAGCAGGTCTTGCAAAGCGATTCGTAAAGCAATCAAAATCTCGAATAAAGATTGATTTCAGCAACTCTGGATCTCGCACCAGCAAAGTTGGCTTGTAAAGGCCATAAACACCAACCGCCGCTTCCTTGCTATACTTGGGATCATTGTAAATGGTCCTCAGGTGGAACCCAAAGTGAGTTTTAAGTGTTATAAAATCGAGCACATTACCACTGAAAACACTTCCAGGAACCGAGGGCAATACGGATTTAAATTTTAACCAATAGCTGAAGTTTTGTTTGTACCATTGAAAGACTTTAAGAACTAGTACAACCAGCAATATTGAAAATAGAAACAAAAACATCTTTTTTAAATGCGCAAATCTAAAGCAACCTATTTGTGCCGAATCTCACGAAGAATTGATTACGTATTTGAATATGCAAACTGCAATGTATTTTCAGCAAAGCTTCTTTTGTTTATGAATACGAATTAATTACTGTTTTATCACTTTGTACCCTACATGATATTCGAATTTAAAACAAGTAAAAGCGTGCTAAGTTCGGCCGAGCCGAATCTTATATACCCTCCATCATGGATCGCATTTGTCGAGTTCTATGCGCGGTATATCTTTTTAGGCAATCAAAGAATATTGAATAAGAACTGTTATGCTATTGGAGCTATATTAAGTTATAGTCCGATTCGGACCATAAATGAATTGAATGCTAAACATTGTAGAAGATTTCAGTCCATTCAGATAAGAATTGGGCCTTGTAGGGGCTCAAGAAGCAAAAACAGGGGGATCGGTTTATATATATACCATATTAGACACGTACGTTGAGAGAAGCCGTGGTACAAAATATCTGCCAAATCGAATGAGAATTGCGCCCTCTAGAAGCTCAAGAAGTCAAGATCCAAGATCGGTTTATATGACAGCTATACCAGCTTATGAACCGATTTGGATCAAACTTAACACAGTTATTGAAAGTGATACCAAAACACTACTTGGAAAAAAATCGGATGAGAATTGCACCCTCTAGAGGTTAAGAATTCAAGACCCAAGTTCGGTTTATATGCCAGCTATATCAAAACATAGACAGATTTGAACCATACTAAGCGCAGTTGTTAGAAGTGCACCATGTGCAAAATTTAGTCAAATAGGAAGAGAATTGCGCCCTCTAGAGGCTCAAGAAGTCAAGACCCAAGATCGGTTTATATGGCAGCTATATCAAAACATGGACCGATTTTAACTATTTACAATTCCAACGGACCTACGCTAATAAAAAGTATTTGTGCAAACTTTCATGCGCCTAGCTTTACTCCTTCGAAAGTTAGCGTGCTTTCGACAGACAGACGGACGGACATGGCTGGAACAACATAAAATGTTATGACTATCAAGAATATATATATACTTAATGGGGTCTTAGCATATTTCGAGGTGTTACAAACAGAATGACGAAATTAGTATACCCCCATCCTATGGTGGAGGGTATAAAAAATCATAATATTAACACAGTGAAAGATTAGAAAATCGATTAAGAATATATGGCGATCATGAATATTATTGATCGCCATAATATTCTTATACGTCTTAAGCTAGTACGAGGCTTACCTATTATATTTCGGGATGGGAGAACACAAAAATAAATATGAATCATCGAAAATCGCTTTATTGATTTCCAAAGTATTCCCCATTAAGATCTAAACACTTTTGCCACTCCGATTGAGGTATCTCCAAAACATGCATTCTGATCGCATCAACCGCTTCTTCAGATGTCGAAAAACGTTGACCTTTCACTTTAGTTTAAACGTACGTGAATATAAAGAAGTCATTCGGTGCCAAGTAAGGACTATATCAATATATCATCGCCAAAAAAATTGAATTAAGTTAATCCATGTCGGAAGCTGTAAAAAATAATGGCACGAAAATGTTCACAATTCAATTCCATTTTTTGGACGAGGTGAATCTTTTAAGTTACTGTAAACAACACAAATAGCGCTCGTATGTCAAAATGTTTAGAGTACGCGTAACCTCAAAAATGTCATCCTTAACGATAGAGCTGTCAGTTGGCAGATTGCAAGACAAGGGTTGTCCAATCCCGAAATATAAAAGGCAACACTCGTATTTTTAGTCGCTACAAACAGAATAACAAAATATCTCTCTAATGCTGGCGGTATAAAACTTTTTTACGTAGTGGTGTCGCTATCTGCTACCTTGCGGACTAAACCGAAGAACAAAAACAAAATGTCTTAATTTAAACATTTGAGTCAAAGATAATGAAATTTAATTAAAGGTATACAATTTCAAGGCCACCGTAGCGCAGAGGTTAACATGTCCGCCTATCCGCGATGAACGCATGGGTTCGAATCCTGGCGGGACCATCAAAAAAATTTTCAGTGGTATTTTCACCCGGTAAATTGGGTAAATACCCGGGTATTTACCCATATATACACAAAATCTGAGTACTTATAATTTTGCAGATATCTTGGCTATATAAACCCATTTGCAAAAACTTGTTGCTATTTTTGTATTTTTCGGATCTCAGAAAATCGGAATTTAGTTATATGTAGACCGATCTCGAATTAAAGTTTTGAGACAATAAATTATTTAAATTTCATTCGGTTTCGATTTAATCGGCACCCTGAGCTCTGGAAGACTTTACCCATTCCTGTCAAATATGGTCCAGATAGGACTATATTTGGATACAGCTGCCAAATAGCCCCATCTCCTTATATAGAGTACTAGCCGAACCGGGCCCGCTCCGCTGCGCCTACTTTAACTATTTAATATCGTTTTAGGGTGGGGACACTTCGCCCTGAATGCGGATATCGAATTCGTGCAATTGTAGCCTATGACGCTGAACGCGTTCGAATAGTGGCGAGAACATCGGACAAAGCGGTGTTTATCCCCTCTTAATGTCGACATTTGCGAGGTGCAATGCCATGCATGGTCATAAAAAAATTTTACCCAAAGAGGTGTCACACTGCGGGACGCCGTTCGGACTCGGCTATAAAACAAAGGTCCCTTATCATTGAGTTTAAGCTTGAATCGGAAAGCACTCGTTGATGTGTGAGAGGGGAGGGGCCCACTGGTTACTTGGAACCAAATTTTAATACCATATTTGTTTTCTGGTCTCCAATACCTTTTTTTTGATACCCTTATTGTGCCCATCAGACCACTTTCGGGTATGGGTGGCGTTTTTGGGGCAAGTGGAAGGGTCCGCCTGCACCCGATGGGTACTTAGACTCATATTTTAATACCATATTCGTATTCTACTCTCCAATACCTTTCATTTGATACCTTTATTGTCTCGATCGATTTACTTTCGATCTGGGGTGGGTTTTGGCATAAGGGGGAGGGTTCGTCCCCTGTCCGATATCGAAAAATTATATAGCCTATGTTTCCTTCCAGACCAACCTACACAATTTGCGAAAATTTCGAGAAAATCGGTTCTGCCGTTTTTCAGTCTATACGGAACAAACAAACCGAGTCCCATATATCCGTGATTGGCTAATGTGCCCATTTTGGGCGTTTTTGTGGGGGTGGGGTGACCCCCTATACTTCAACATGAAGTTTTATGCCAGTATTGTTATCTACTCCCGCAAACTTTTTATTTGATACCTATATTGTCCTTATCGGTCCACTTTTGATTTTGGGTGGTGTTTTTGGGGTAATGGGGGATGGTCCGCCCCCTTCCGTTCTCATAACATTATCACGCCTATTCCTATGTTCTGACAATACCTAATCTACTCCCGAATACCTTACATTTGAGTCCCATATTGTCATGATCGTCAAATAAACCTATTTTAAGGGGTTTTGGGGCTGGGGCGGCCCACTATGTACTTGGACCCAACTTTTAATATGAAATTCGTACTCTACTCTTAAAAACCTTTCATTTGAATTGCATGTTGTCCCGATCGGTCCAATTTTATTTTTGGGTAGTACTTTTGGAGTAAGGGGGAGGGTCCGCCCCCCTCCCGTCTGTCTGTTGAAAACACACTTCAGGCTTTAAAAATATAGATATTAAGCTGAAACTTTGCACAGATTCTTTTTTTGACCATAGGCAGTATAAATTCGAAAATAGCCTATATCGGACTATATCTTTATATAGCCCCAATATAGACCGATCTGCCGATTTAATCTTAGACCCATTAAAGCTACATTTATTATCCGATTTCGCTAGGCCTCTCAACATCCCTGTTTAGTACAGACCAGATCGGACTAGATTTAGATATAGCTGCCATATGGACCGATTTCCCGCTTTAGGATCGGGGGCCCATGACAGGCGCATTTATTTTTCGATTTCGCTGAAATTTGGGACAGTAAGTTATTTTAACCTTTCGACATCCTTGTTTAATTTGGCCGAGATAGTTCCAGATTTGGATATAGTTGTCATATAGACCGATCTCTCGATTTAAGGTCTTGGACCCCTAATAGGCGCATTTGTTGCCCGATTTCGCAGAAATTTTGTACAGCAAATTGTGTTCGACATCTTTATTCAATATGGCCCAGATCGGTCCATATTTGGCCATAGCTGCCACAAAACTGTCGATTTAAGGCTTTAGACCCATAAAAGATGAACTTATCAACCAATTTTGTCAAAATTAAGCACAATGAGTTGCGTTAGGCCCCTCGATATTCGTACCGTATATGGTTTTATGGTTTATACCTTCTCTCAATTTAAGGTCTTGGGCCCATAAGAGGCGAATTTATTGCCCGATTTCGCTGAAATTTGGTATAGCGGTTTGCTTTATACTCCTCGACATCCCTATTCCATATAGCCTAGATAGGTCCAGATTTGGATATAGCACCATATACACCGTTCTCCCGTTTTAAGATTTTAGACCTTTAGAAGGTGTATTTATTAACCAATTTTGCTGAAATTAGTCCTAATAAGTTTCATTTGGACACTCGACATTCGTACTGAGTATCGGGCTATATTTGGATATAACCGCTATATTTGGATATAACCGCTATATTTGGATATAACCGCTATATGTATCGATCTCCCGGGAGATCGGGCGGCCGATCTATATTGCAGCTATATCCAAATATGGTCCGATCTGAACCCCATTTGACAGGAGTGGGTATGGTCTATCAGAACTCACTGTGCAACATTTTATGGAAATCGGATGAAAAATTACCAATTGATTGCCTCGGACTATAATTATATTGCTTTATATAATTATAGTCCGTTTTTATGTGATAGGAAAGTAAGTTTTTTATATAAAGCATAAGAAATTATGAAAAAAGAATAAAGAATAAAGCGTTTAGTTCGCCCGGACCGAACTTTGGATACACATCACCTCGGATATGTATATTAAAAACCTTTCGTGATAATACAGTGCAAAAACATCATTTATGAATCAATAGCAGCTATATATAAATATAGTCCGATCTCCACCATATTCAAGAAGGCAACGTAAGCCTCTAACACAAACCATTCGATCACATTCATCGGTTAAAAAATTCACATTTTATAGGCCTTAGAATTAAAATCAAGAGATCGGTATATATACATACATACATATCCAAATATAGACCAATCTGAACTATATTGAACACGAATATCGAATTTCAGCGAAATCGGATAATAAAAGTGCTTTTATTGCCCAAAGAACTTAAATATGGATGTTATAACCAAATATAGCCTGATCTTGACCATACTCGGTACGAATGTCGACGGTCCGAACGCAACTCAGTGTAACTAATTTCAGCAAAATTGGTAATTAAATTAACCTTCTATGGGTCTAAAACTTTAAATCAGGAGATCGGTGTATATGGCAGTTATATCCAAGTCTAGACCGATCTGGGTAGGTATTGAACATGGATGTTGAGGAGCCCAATATAAATGAAATGCTAATTTTGCCTACGAACATTCCACTAAGGAACAGGGGCGAACTTCTCACATATCAATGAGTACAGTCCGATAAAGTTTTAAGCTCAATAATAAGGGGCCTCCTTTTTATAGTCGATTCCGAACGGCGTGCCGCAGTGCGACACCTCTTTGGAGAGAAGTTTTACATGGCATAGTACATCACAAATGTTGCCAGCATTAGGAGGGGATAACCACCGTTGACAATTTTTTTCTGATGGTCCCGCCAGGATTCGAACCCAGGCGTTCAGCGTCATAGGTAGCCATGCAAACCTCTGCGCTACGGTGGCCTAACATAACTCACTGTCCCAAATTTTTGAAAAATCGGTCAATGAATGCGCCTATTATGGGCCCAAGACCTTAAAGCATGAGATCAGTCTATATGACAGCTAAATCGAAATCGGAACCGATTTGGGCCAATTTAAATTAGTAAGTCGAGAATCCCAACATTTCATACTGTCCCATATTTCAGTGAAATCGGACAATAAATGCGCTTTTTATGGACCTAAGACCCTATATCGAGAAATCGGTCTAAATGGTCACTATATGTAAACCTGGACCAATCTAGGCCGTATTGAACAATAATGTCGAAAAGCCTAACGCTGTTTCACAGTGTTATATGCGCGGTTGCCGACCACCCCCTTAACCCGCATTGCGTCGACCCGTTTTGCGTTTTCAGGCAGGCTATAATCTCCTTCCTAGACTTCATGACTGTTCGTAACTTTACAGTTTTGGTTGTTATTACCCAAATTCTCTGAACCAGTTGAATTATTCTGACGTTGAGCTTTTTCTCCATTGCAGTCGACCATACTATAAAGGCTTAAGTACGTATTGGTCTATTAACGCTCCTGTAGAGCTAGAAGACTATCCACGAATTCAGGCCTCATTTCGATGGGCCTACTACATAGTAACATCTACATAGCGACCAACTTCTGTGAGCCTTCTCAGTACGCTCCTGTGTGTGACACTTCCAATTCAGTTTCCTATCCAAGATCAATCCGAAGCTTTGACAGATATCGAAATCCGTCTATTGGGGAAACGTGGTGCGTCGAAGTGGCTCACCTTCATCTTCCTCGTGAACAAGCAGATATCAATCTTCTCTGGGTTAACATTAAGATCCCTAGGTCAAGCCCAGTCGTATGCAATCTGCAAGACCCTTTCGGCATTTCTACATAGCTGATTCGGATCCTTACCCCTTAGAAGTTTTATAACAAATCCCTCCTCAGTCATCAATCGTAATTGGTTTTTATGGTGGTCACCCATAAGAATGGCGATGTAATTTTCCCTTATATTACGTCATTTACACGTCTACAATGACATGGTCGTTTATTGTGATGTTTCTATCTTCATCAGTTTGGTCTTTGCTATGTTTATGCTCAGGCGTTCCAGTTTCGCCTTTATGTGCTCAAAGCGATGCGCAAAGAGGCATATATCATCCGCGTAGTCGATGTAGCCGAAGAAGTCTATAATACCCTAGCTAATGCCATGAGGTGCCTCAGCATTAGTTGCTTCTAATACGGAGTCTGATAAAATTAACCCTGCTTCACCCTTCGATCCCCAAAGGTCGGCTCTCTTTTCCATTGAAACGGACTGAAACTTCGGCTTCCTAATTAGTGTCACGATTTTTTCAGGGATGCCTTTATTCAACAACGTCCTCCACATTGCTCGAAGTCGATGAATAAAAAGTATAGGTGTGTATAAAGTTCTGCAGACTGTTCAATGATTATGCGCATGGGAGTTATTGTGGTCGGCACAAGAACGTCCTGTCCGAAAAATGCCTGTTCCTTCACCAAAATACGGTCAAGTGCACGCGAAATACGTTGCAGACGAAGACTTGCCATCACTATATTAGTGCGTTAAGCAATGTAATCCCCCTCCAGTTCTTAAACTGGGTGAAGTCACCCTTATTTGGGATTGTGAGGATGATTCCCTTCTTCTATTCCGTGGGGACATCGTTTGTATGCTAGGCCTCCCTCATTATTGGGGTGATCGCTTGAGCTATGGGGTATGCTCCATACAGCAACAGTTCAACAGGTATATTACCATTTTTGAGTGAGACCAGAACGGCCTCAATTTCTTCGCAGGTGGGTGGGTAGATATATCCCTGTTCAGGTGTTGTTAATTCCTCATCTTTTATTATTGCCGTTGGCCTTATATTGTTGCCACTAATTTGTTTCACTGACACGTATACACCACGCATGTTTCCAATTTTAGTTGGATTTTCGGCTTGCTCTGCCCGCATATTAAAATATATTCGTTTATCTCTGTAAACTAGGCGCTTGACCAGCAAGGAGGAGGCGCGATATTCAGGCCTGAACGCGATTTTAGTTACACTTGATATTGTCTGTAGCAGAGCGTTGCGTGTTTTATTACCTCTATAGTTTCGTTGTTTTCCATGGTTTTTGGAATCGTCGAGCAATGCCTATGATAGAGTTGGCCGTCTCTGCACATGCTGCTGTTATATCGGCCCATGTGTGAGTGTTATTTTGCAGCTTCTCCGTTAATGTTGCCTTGTTTTCGCGCGCTGTTTCGGGGTCTTTTAGGTTTAAGAGGTTGAACATTGTGTTTGAGTCCTATTCACGACAGCTGGACGTAGAGTGGCCACTTAGAGCATGTGATCACTATCGATGTCGGCTCCCCGTCTAGTTTTCACATCCAACAGTGAATCCAGAAAGAGAATGCTGATAAGTACGTGATCGATTTGATTACGGGTGCTTCCATCTGGTGATTCGCAAGTGTATTTGTGTATATTTTTATGGGGGAACTTTGTGCCTCCAATAAATAGCTGGTTGCTTGCGCAGATATCAACCAATTTGTAGCCATTGTCATTCCTGGTATCGCCAAGTCCTTGCATTCCCATGATTGATTGTAGATTATTATTGTTATTGCCCACCTCTACCATAACATGTCTCCTTTTGGTAGAGAGCGTGTCACTGAGTTGGGAATAGAATTGATCCCTTGTTTCGTCGTCTTTGGTTTTGGTTGGCGCGCATTTTGGATATTTTGCGGAATTTTGAATTTAATTTTTCCGTCATGATGCGTTGAGATATAACATTGTATAATAGAAAAGCTCGTTTTGCTTTCGGCGACAGTTAAAGACCGACCCCATTTATTAGGTGGATTCCATTGCCTGAAAAAAATGAAGTGGTAGCCAACTTGATGATCCATAGTTTCGGATTTTGGTAGTTTGACATCTCGTTCAGGACTTGGTACAGTCTCGGTGCTTTTGAGAGTGTTCTGACGTTCCATGTTCTAATCATAAACCGTGTTCTGAATCCATAGTTCGTCATAGGGGGGTTGTTAGTTCCATTATTTCTTATTGATGTTTCTGTAATCGTGTTTTTTTAGGTAGATGGCGGATTGGCTGAGGCTAACAGCGACCCACTTGGCCAGATTTTCTTGGTGGTGGCTCTTCTGAAGATCTGCGAGCGCCACCGTTGCCCATTTCCTTTGGCTCATCCGCTGCCGACCCTATTGCACGAACCCATCGTGATCGTATTCGTATCCGTGCAAGCGGTACACCCCCTGCTTGTGCTAACTTGCTGGTTCGACCAGCATATTCTATTTCTGCTGTACCCGTCATATCTGAGGAGCTTCCCCCAATCCACCACATGGGGAGGTGTCCGATGGGAAAAGTAGCATGAAACTCTGCAATAGATGCAACGTTATCCAACGTCGCGTAGCCTTTTCTGAATCCAGCCTGATATACTGTTAAAATTTGGTGGTATCCCATCTTTTGTTTCACTTAACAATTCATGATCGCAATTCCTCAATAATTTTTTGGTTGGTACAGCTCACTTTTTTTTAATGGGAAATGTTACCGTCTTTACAAAAGCATTATCAATTATTCCAGTATCGAAAATTGTGTTATATCTTCTTAGTAGCTATTTATGGAAATCCTCTGAGGCATATACGTAGGGCTGTTATGGGATACGATCCTCTCCTAAAGCTTTGTTCATCTTTAAGTTTTTTGAAACATATTTGAGCTCATACATGCTAATTTCTTGCCTATAAACAGATTACGGGCAAAGATCTTGACAAATGCGATCCATAGTCGAGGGTTTATATAGGATTGGGCCGAACTTATCACCCTTTCACTAGTTCTCAAATATTCTTTATTATACATTTATCTGAATAAACATTTATCATTTCTTAATTAATTAGCCATTTTTTCGCATTTGTTATCTCGAACCAGCTCCAAATGTATGCCACCTTCCAGTTGGAAAACAACAGATTTTCTATCCATTTTTGGTTGAATATTGGTTGCATTGCACACACGTACGAAGTGATTTTTGAGGATATGCAACAAACCGCACTTTACCACCAACATACCCAAACGACTTCCAATGCAATTATGGGGACCATTTCCGAAGGGCAGATAGACCATTGGATTTATAGATTCCTTGTTTTCCTCAGAGAACCGTTCCGGATCGAATTTTGTGGGATCATGCCAATACTGAAAGTGGTATGGAAGAAACGTAAGATTAAATTTTTCTTGAAAATGTAACTAAGTGTAAAGTCGATTGAGAAAAACTAACCTTCGGCGCATACGGACATACTGTGCGAGTGCTTGTAAACAAACCCTTTTGAAGTCATTAAACTATACGCAGCATATTGATATTGCCTTTATTCGGTGGCGCTGAATTCTCCGCGCTAGTGCAAGTGAAGGTTTCGCAATGTGCGCGTGGATTATTGAACAATTAATTAATAAAAAGATTCATTTTAATTCTTATCAAATCACAAAAATTAATATAAGAGAAACTCTACCGACAGAGACGAAGATACAAATAAAAATTTATATACAAACAACAAACATCTGTTCTGCTTCAGCAAATACTGGCATAGAAGCGACAGTGTTACCATATCAAAAAAAAAAAAAGGCGGCATCTGCTAATCAGCTGATTGTCAGTCCAGTCAAAACGGTGTTATCGACTCTGCTACGGTCGTTAATTTCAAGAAATGAGTCTCAACGAGTTTTCTTCTCTCGATTCTCCCCGTAACAGCTTAACCCTATTTAGGGTAAATAAAATGAAAGAATTAGAAAAAATCAATTCGGAGCTCATGCAGCGTATCCAATCTTTGGAACAATACTGTGCCCAGTTAAAAGAAGAAAATAAAATATTAAAACAAATGCCTATGGTTCAATGTACGAGTGCAAGTTCAAGTTATAATTCAAATGGAAGTACAAATTCCAAGCCTTGCGAAGATCAAACCATACACTACCAAACTGACGAGGAAGAACTAGCTCGAGAAACCGAGTGGATTCTACAAAAAAATAAAAAGAAAAGAAAAAAGTTAAATAATGATGTTTCTCCTCACCAAAATCAGCAAAGTGACAACGCACATCAAATTTCGCCAAAAAATAATATAAATAATAAAAATAAAAACGATGAGAAATATCGCCCACCGCCAATAATGGTATCAGGCATTACTGACTACATAAAGTTTCATCATGATTTAAAACAAAATATTACAAGCTCGTTTTTAATTAAAATGCTAAGTAATGAAACATACAAAGTGAACACATTTAATTCTGATGATTATAGAAAGTTGACAAAACATCTCTTTTCAATCGGGGTGTCTTGGCATAGCTATGAAAATAAAAATACGAGACCAATTAAAGTGATGGTAAAAAATCTCCACTATGCAACCGATAAAGAATCAATAATTGATGACCTCAAATCTCAAGGTTTTAATGTTCTTGATGCCCAAAATAAACTTAAATTCAAAACTAAACAACCTCTTAATATGTTCGTTTTATCTTTTGATTCCAAAGAAGACATCCAAAAAATATTCAAAATAAGAAGTATTTGCCACTCCATTGTTCAAATCGAGGAAATAAAACAACAAAGAGTGCTTCCTCAATGTAAACAATGCCAAAGTTTTGGTCACACCAAAAATTACTGTAATAAACCTCCACGGTGTGTCAAATGTGCGGGCAAACATAATTCGTACGAATGCGATAAAGAAATAGACCGTCCAAAATGCTGTAATTGTGGTGAACAACATCCCGCATCATACCGAGGATGTCAAGTCGCCAAAGAGTTGCAGGAGCAAAGAAACAAGAAATTACAATCAACCAGTAAGCGTACTATACCATACACCAATATTCCACGAAATAGCAATGAAAACCCGCAATCATATGCGAGTGTCACCGGAAATATCGCTTCAGAAGCTCCAAACAATATACTGTCACAAATACTCAGTAGGCTTAGTACTCAAGAAAACTTTTTTAAAACTATTGAAATCAGACTAGCTAATCTCGAGAAAACATCAAACGTATCTAAACATGTATAACCCGCTTAAGATTATGTTATGGAACGCCAATGGCCTCCACAAACACCAAAGGGAGCTTGAAGTCGTGCTCAACAACGAGAAAATAGATGTTTGTCTAATATCAGAAACCCATTTCACTACTGAATCATATATAAGATTCAAAAATTACGAGGTGTATCATACCACTCACCCAACGAATACTGCTAGAGGAGGTAGCGCAGTTATAGTTAGGAAGTCGATAAAGCATATAGAAGATGAGGAAATAAAAACGGATGAATTTCAGGCTACCACAATAAAAATATTCACTAAAAATGAAAATTTACTCATAACAGCTCTCTACAGTCCACCGAAACATCAAATTAAATACGAACAATATAAACAGCTGATAGAAAAACACAACGACAGGCACATTATTGGAGGCGACTTTAACGCCAAACATACTCACTGGGGATCCCGATTAACAACTACAAAAGGCAGAGAACTACTCAAAGCGTCGAATGATACTGGTTGCTCAATAATCTCATCAGGTACACCAACCTATTGGCCAACTGATACAAACAAAATTCCCGACTTAATAGACTTTTTTCTGGTCAAAAAAATATCGACGTCCCGAATAAAAATAGAAAATGGTTTTGATCTAAGCTCAGACCACTCTCCAATCTTCCTTACACTTTTTGAAAAAATACTAACAAAAGAGCCTCCACCCTTTTTGATAAATAAATTTACCGACTGGCAATATTTCAATTTAATCTTGTGGAATGCAGATTTGAAAGTCGAAGCACCAATCTCTGTAGACAATTTGGAAAATGAAGTTGAAATACTAACTGCAACTATTCAGAAAGCCGCATGGCAAAGTACTCCTGATTATCGAAGTACTGCTTCTGAACAAACCTACCCGGTATATATTAGAGAAAAAATTCAACTGAAACGCAAAATACGTAAGAAATGGCAGCAAACTAGACATCCGTCATACAAGACACTCTTAAATAAAATCACTAAGGAACTCAGTGCAGAAACCAAACTTTTCAGAGATATGGAACTTAGGCAACATCTGTTGTCGTTAACAAATGATAAAAGTACCGACTATTCACTTTGGAAAGCAACAAAAGGAGTTAAGAGGCCTGTACCAAGAAATTATCCAATAAGAAAAGATGACTCATCATGGGCCAAAACGAATATGGAAAAGGCGCAAATATTTTCAGAACACATGGAGAACGTTTTCTCCAATAACAATGAAGTTCCAACTAATGGTAATGAAGGTATAGGAAATTTCGAACAAAGCATCGAGAATGTTACAGTTGGTGAGGTATATGCAGAAATAGGCCGTATGCAGCTAAAGAAATGTCCAGGTTTCGACTTAATAAATACTGAAATACTAAGAAATCTTACATATAATTGCATCATTAAAATAACCCAATTATTTAATTCCTGCTTCAAGTTAAGAAGAATGCCAACTTTTTGGAAAATTGCAGAAATCCGTATGATACCTAAACCAGGTAAACCTACAACAGAGGTAACCTCATATAGACCAATATCTCTACTACCAATGTTATCCAAACTGCTAGAAAAACTGTTTTTGAGTCGTTTAAACCCCATATTGCAGAAAAAAATCTCATACCAGACCATCAATTTGGTTTTAGAAATTCCCATTCAACTATTGACCAGATACACCGCATAACTAATACTATTGAACAAAGCTTTGAGGATAAAAAAATATGTTCTGCTGTATTCTTAGATGTGTCGCAGGCTTTTGACAAAGTATGCCATGTCGGGCTTATAAGGAAATTAAGCAGGATGTTGCCTGAAATATATGTTGAATTTCTAAAATCATTCTTATCGGATAGATTCTTCAGAATTAAACAGGATGACTCCTACTCAGACATGAAGAAAATTGGTACAGGTGTGCCTCAAGGAAGTATCCTAGGTCCCGTCCTATATCTTTTATACACTAGCGATTTGCCAGAACCACCAAACTCAGTCATTGCAACTTTTGCGGATGATACTGCTATACTTGCTGTGGCAGATACAGAGGAGCAAGCAATCACTAAATTGCAACAAGCTCTTAATGAAATAAATCGTTGGGCCTCTGTTTGGCAAATAAAGTTGAACCATTCGAAGTCGGTTCATGTAAACTTTACAAATAAAGCTACCAGGAACATCCCCGTGCATATAAATGGAGTCAGTATCCCTTATTCGGACAATGCGAAATATCTTGGTATGACCCTGGATTCGAAATTACGCTGGAAAGCGCATGTCAAGAAGAAAATCGAAGAACTTAATATTAAATGGTCAAAACTCAAATATCTTATGGGCAGGAAATCTGAACTTTCCATTCAAAACAAATTACTTTTATATAATCAACAATTAAAACCAATATGGCTATATGGCATCCAACTATGGGGTTGCACGCATAAGAAATATATCTACATGATTCAAAATTTTCAAAATAAAGTACTAAGGAGCATAGTTAACGCCCCTTGGTATGTTCGCAACAGTGATCTCCATAGAGACCTCCGCATGAACACAGTGTCAGAGGAAATATCAATTGCAGCAACGAAACATGATGCCAGATTACGCCTTCATGTAAATCCAGAAGCCATTAATCTCAATGATCCAAGTACCAGACGTAGACTGAATAGAACTAAACCCTATGATCTCTTAATATCATGAGCTTTAAACTTATTTATTTTCTTTTTGTTTCCAATGTAAAATAAATTTACAGATAGATTATATAAAATTTACATATTTTCAATGATAATTATGTTAAATTTGAAAAAAATTGCTTGTTAGCTTCTTATTGAAAGCTAGTTGCAATTAAAATAAAAAAAAAAAAAAAAAAAAAAAAAAAAAAAAAAAAAGTGTAAAGTCAGAATAAAAGAAGTAACAAGTAAAAACAAGTAAAGTTCGGTGGACCGAATGTTATGTATAGTTCACATATAACGAGATCTATCAAGTTATAGGCCGTACTTGTCGTGGCTGTTAGAAATCATAAACAAAACAACGTCCAACGTTTTCAGCCAAATCGGATAGTAATTGTAAAGAAAATTCAAATCGAGAGATCGGTACATATGGCAGCTATAAAAGGTAATGGATCGATTTGCATGAAAACAAACAATTCAAAATAAAAGATCGCGTGCAAGATTCCAGCCAACTGTTCGTTTGTCCGTCTGTCTGTGTGTTGAAAGCACGCTAACTATCGGCCGAGTTTAGCTAAGCGCTTGAAAGAATCCTTAGATCAATTAAGCCATGTCTGTCCGTATGTCCGTCGAAAGCACCTTAACTTTCGGAAGAGTAGAGCTAGCCCCTTGAAGTTTTCCACAAATATTTCCCATTTGTGCTGGTCGATTGGGATATTGATTGGGATGAGCCTCTAGAAGACGCAATTCTTATCCGATTTGACTGAAATTTTGCATGATACGTTTTGACTTATAGCAACTGTCGCAAGTATAGTCTAAGTAGATCCACAACCTGATGTAGCTCCCAGATACACCGATCCTTAGATATGACTTCTTAAGCCTCTAGAGGGCGTAGTTACCACTCGATTTCACTGTGACTTCCAACAGCCGTGGCGAGTATAGTGCAAACTGGACCGTAACTTGATGTAGCTCCCGATCCCGATCGCTTGATGTAAACCGATGCCCGATTTGTCTTATTGATCCACTAGAGGTCGCAATTTTTATCCGATTCGTTTGGTGTCTGAACCTTATACCACTACCGTGGTACAGGTTATTATAACTAAGTGTATTTTTTTGTCCGAGTTTGGTCGAAATCGGTTCGGATTTGGATATAGCCCTCGTATCTATATTCTTCCGATTTGAACTAATATTACAATCCAAGTTGGCATTTGTTCACACTAAATTTGGCACAACGGATTCTTTTATGACTCCCGACATTGCTGTGGAATTTTACAGAAATCGGTTCATATTCAGATGTTGTCCCCATCAGGGGCGTAGCCATGATTTTATTTATTTATTTTTTTTTTTGGGGGGGGAGGGGGGGATAGGGTGTATATTCATTTAGTCTTTCCTTTTGCAACACATCGAAATATTCATTTCGACCCTACGCAGTAAATAAATTTCGGATAGTCGCAAAATTCTAAGACGATTTAACCATGTCCGTGTGTCTGTCCGTCCGTTTGTTGTAATTACTCTACAGTCTTCAAAAATTGAGATATTGCGCTGAAATTTTGCACAAATACGTCTTTTTGCTTCACGCAGGTTAAATTCTTGAACGGACGGGCCAGATCGGATCATATATGGATATAGCAGCTATATATACCGAGCTGCTTCTAAAGGGTCTGAAGACCATAAAAGTTTTATTTATTACCCGATTTCGCTGAAATTTGAAGCAGTGAATTGTTTTAAGCTTCCCGCCATCTGACCCACTTATGGGTAAGATTAGACGATATATAGATATAAAAGCTTTATTTATTACCCGACGCAAAAATGAGTAAGATCAGACTATATAGATAAATCTGTCATATAGACCGATCGTCCAATTTAGGGTCTTTATCGCATAAAAAGCGTTTTTATACCCTCCACCATAGGTGGTGTTACAAACAGAATGGCGAAATTAATACTCCAATTTCGCCATTCTGTTTGTAACACCTCGAAATATGCGTCTAGGACCCCATAAAGTACATATATTCTTGATCGTCATGACATTTTAAGTCGAACTAGCCATGTTCATCCGTATGTCCTGTCTGTCCAACCACCTATCTGTCGAAAGCACTCTAACTTTTGAAGGAGTAAAGCTAGCCGCTTGAAATTTTGCACAAATATGTGTAGATCGGTCGGGATTGTAAATGGGTCAAATCGGTTCACGTTTTGACATAGCTGCCATATAAACCGATCTTGGGTCTTGATTTCTTGGGCGCAATTCTCGTCCGATTTGACTGAAATTTTACATGTAGTGTTTTGATATCACTTTAAATAAATGTGCTAAGTATGGCTCAAATCGGTTCATATCCTGATATAGCTGCCATGTAAACCGTTCTTGGGTCTTGACTTCTTCAGCTTTTAGAGGGTGCAATTCTTACCGATTTGGGTGTAATTTTGCACGTGGTGTTTTGGTATTACTTTCAATATTTGTGCGGAGTATGGTCCGAATCGGTCTATAACCTGGTAAAGGTGACATATAAACCGATCTTGGATCTTGACTTCTGGAGCCTGTAGAGGGCGCAATTATCGTCCGATTTGACTGAAATTTTGCATGTGGTGTTTTGATATGACTATCCAAAACTGTGATCTTGGGTCTTGATTTCTTGAGCCTCTAGAGGGCGCAATTCTCGTCCGATTTTACTGAAATTTTACATGTAGTGTTTTGATATCACTTTAAATAAATGTGCTAAGTATGGCGCAAATCAGTACATAACCTGATATAGCTGCCATATAAACCGATCTGGGATCTTGACTTCTTGAGCCTCTAGAGGGCGCAATTCTTATCCGATTTGGCAGATATTTTGTACCACGGATTCTCTCATGACCTTTAACATACGTGTCTGATATGGTCGGAATCGATCAATACAGCTCCCATATAAACCGATCTCCCGATTTTGCTTATTGAGCCCCTACAAGGCGCAATTCTTAACCGAATGGACTGAAGTATTACACAATAACGTCTACAATGTTCAGCATTCTATTCATTTATGGTTCGACTATAACTTGATATAGCTCCAATAGCATAACAGTCCTTATTCATTATTCTTTGTTTAAAAAGAGATACCGCGTAAAGAACTCAACAAGTGCGATCCATGGTGTAGGGTATGTATGATTCGGCCCGGCCGAACTTAATGAAAACATCATTCAAAGAGCGTGTCAAATGTGATCTATGGAGGGTATATAGGATTTGGCACGGCCGAATGTAATGACTGCAGCATAACACAAAAAGATAGACGGAGGGATGTGACTTATTAACAATATTACGACTATCAAAAATATTTATATATACACTATTTTTATAGGGTGGGAAAACGATATTTGGATGGTGCGAGGAAGGCTGCGAACCCCTCACATCAATCCTATCATATCCATTCATTACGAGTATCTAGCTTTCGCTTTTGCCTTTTCCTTGGGATCTATGGAATAACGCTAATTGAATTCGCGGCGATATAATTAATGCCAACAACACAAACCTACCTGTGGATCGAAGTGCAAGGCATATGCTGATATGTAGACAGCCATTCCTTGTGGTATGTCATAATCGCAATATGGCCTCAGAGAATATGATTCGGATTTACCACATATTCTTTCCAGAAAAGGTATTACAGGATACACGCGAAGTGTCTCATTTATAAACATTTCCAGGTACTTCATTTTTTTGATGGCCTCATACGTCACTGTTCCCCCTTCCTGCTGAACTGTGCAATGAATTTCTTCTCTTAACTTGTTCTGCATTTCCTGATTCTTGGCCAGTTCAAATAAAGCATGAGCTATGGTACTTGATGAGGTCTCGTAGCCACCTGCCAAAAATATAATAGCTTGGGAAAGTATAATTTCAAAGAATTGTTCAGTATCTCTCTCCTTTGTCTTGGACTTCCTGTTTGAGTTTCACAAATATATCCACTAGGTCGTTGCGTTTCTCTCCGCTGAGTTCACGCTCAGTCATCACATGGCGCAGGGAATGCCCAAGAAATTGTGCACTTTCTTGATTCCAATAGCGGCTTCTAAAGAGTTTGGCTAACTGAGGCGCCATAAAAATAATCAGACCATCGAAAGCTCTTCTCAAATTGTATGATCCGAATTTACGCGTCTCAATATGCATAGGTTCCTTGGGACATTCCAGAGAGTTGGAACAAATTCCAAACATGGTGGTGGCAGTTACATCAGTGGTGTATCGGGCACACAGATCCTTAAGCTCTGCAACAAACACATCTCCATGCTTGTTCAGATAATTTTCCAAATTTTCAGCCACATTCCGCACCAACGGATACATGTGTTTCAATTTACCGCTAGAGAAAATGGGAGAGAGTTTTGTACGAACATCTCTCCACAGCTTGTAGCGGGCAAAGAACATACAGTTGGCTCCATAAAAATCATGAAGTGGATCGGGTGTGGAGAATCGATCACAGAACCATTCAAAGTCACTTATCAATATGTTCCTTATTATCTCCGGATCTTTAATCAGCAGCGCGGGTGTATTAATGCCATAGATTCCTACTACGGCTTCATTGGCAAACTTTGGGTTCTCGTAGATTGACTTCAATTGTAGAACGAAACTGGTTTTCAACGTTACAATATCAAGAAGTTCTCCATTTAGCACATTGCCTGGTACACTGGCCACAACCTTCTTATATTTCGCCCAATAGCTGAAAGTTTTTCTGTACCACAGAGAGAAGGCGAGGAATACAATAGCCAGTAATGATAGAGAAGTCCAAATCATTGCTTAAATAAACGTCTTTAATCACTGTGAACTCAAAACTAAAATACTTGTTAGCGCTTTATGTTAACAATCCGAAATATTGTTTTTAAATGAGGTTCGTTGAAACGTAAAAATACATAACAACATCAATATGGGAATTTGATATAATCATGATTACTAACGAACTATTTTTTAGCAAAACACAAGAATAGATAATGCTTCGATGCTCTATCTATTTTAGAGAGGCGCACTGTGGGGAAGTTTCGTTTAATTTAAAATTAAAATTTCAAATTACAACAAAATATTATACACCGATTCGATAGGCTATAAAATTCTGTTTCATGAACTTGTTTAAAATAAGTTGATGCCAAAAAATAAAACATTTTGTGTTTTATGCAAACATTTATATTGCTCATATGCCAATCTTTGGCATATGGTCTAAACACGCTCCTGTAGAACCAGTGGACTATCCTCGGATTCAGGCCCCATTTCGAGCCTACGACCCGTCTACGTAGTGTCCAACATCTCTGAGCCTTCTCAGTACGCTCTTGAATGTGACACTTCCAATTCAGTTTCCTATTCAAGATCACACATAAGTATTTGACCTTGTCAGATATAGAAATCGTTTTATTAAGGAAACGTGTTGCATTAAATTGGCCCACCTTCGTCTTCCTCGTGAACAGGCATATTTCAGTCTTCTCTGGGTTAACATTGAGACCCCTGGGCCTAGACCAGTCATATGCCATATGCAAGATCCTTTGGGCCTTCTGCATAGCTCGTTCGGATCTTTCGGATCCTTACCCCTTAGAAGTAATGTAACATCGTCTGCGGCAATTTTTTTTTAATCTCTCCTCAGTCAGCATCCGTAGTAGGTCATTTATGGTAGTCACCCAAAGTAGTGGCGATAAAATGCCCCCATGTGACGTGCCCTACGCCACATTCCACCTTATATATGTCATGATTCTCACAATTTATCAAATGTCTAAGAACCCGTTCCACCCGGTACTGGTGTAAGGATTGGATCAATGTGTATGTCCGCACATTGTTAAACGCCCCCTCGATGTCAATGCATACCGCCAATGTGCACGTCTTGGCATCGAATGATTCTTGTATTCTATGCACAAACTTGTGCAGGGCAGTCTCCAACGACCTTCACTGGGCATAGGCATGCCGTTTGTATTTCAGCAGTTCGCTGGATATACTATTCTTTATAATTAAATCCACAATACTTTCCATTGAGTAGAAAGGATGTAAGGCTTATAAGACTGTAGGCCTTTGGTGTCACATAGCCTGCCTTGCAGGGCTTGGGTATAAATACCGCCCTTGCCTCCTGCCAGGCTTTCGGAGTATATGCAAGTCTTAAGCACGCTGTGAAAATACAGACCAGATTTTAGGCCAGATAGTCCGTCTCCTTTTGCAGTAACGCCGAAAATATTCCATCAGGTCCGGGTGACTTAAATGATTTTCAGCTCCTCAAGGCTTCCTTGATCAAGAAGCCTTGAGGAGCTTCCGCCAGGGCTTGGCCCCGCTTATTATTGTTGGTACTACCCCACGAAATGTGTTGAGAGTTCGCATCGCAGCTCCGACGTAGGTGGTGGTGTCGGGGAGTCAAAAGGCAAATAAAGTGATGCTAGGTATGTTTCACCGTCTTCCTGTCTCATCACTGTTGCATCCGACGTTGACAATAAAATGTCTATGACAAATCCTCGGCCGAGTACCAGTATTATCATAGAATAGTTGGTAGCTGATATGGTTCAGTCCAGAAACTTTGTATTGAATTTAAATAACAGACAAAAATAACTACTACTATTATATTTATGCTTTTAAAGAAAAAAAACCGCCTGAAATTCAAAATTTGTATACCCTCCACCATAGGCTGGGAGCATACTAATTTCGTCACTCTGTTTGTAACTACTCGAAATATTCGTCTGAGACCCCATAAAGAAATTTTGCACAAATACTTCTCATTAGTATAGGTCGGTTGGGATTGTAAATGGGCCATATCGGTCCATGTTTGGATATAGCTGCCATATAAACCTATCTTGGGTCTTGACTTCTTGAGCCTCTAGCGGGCGCAATTCTTATCCGTTTGGAATGAAATTTTACACGACGTGTTTCGCTATGACTTCCAACAACTGTGCTACGTTAGGTTTAAATCGGTCACTAACCAGATATAGCTGCCATATAAACCAATCCTGAATCTTGACTTCTTGAGCCACTAGAGGGCGCACTTCTTATCCGTTTGGAATGAAATTTTACACGAAGTATTTTGTTATGATATCCAACAACTGTGCCAACTATGGTTTAATTCGGTCAATAACCGGATATAGGTGTCATATAAACCGATCTGGGGTCTTGACTTTTTGAGCTTCTATAGGGCGCAATTCCTATCCGATTTGCACGACGTGTTTGGTTAAGACTTCTAATAACTGTGCCAAAAATGGTTCAAATTGATCCATAACCTGATATAGCTGCCATATAAACCGAAATGGAATCTTGACTTATTGATCTTCGAGAGGTCGCAATTATTATCCGATCTGCCTGAAATTTTGTACGACGGATCCTCTCATGACCATCAACATACGTGTTTATTATGGTCTGAATCGGTCTATAGCCCGATACAGCTCCCATATACATCGATCTCTCTATTTTACTTCTTGAGTCCCCAAATTGCACAATTCTTATTCGAATTGGCTAACATTTTACACAGGTCTCCAACATATAATTTAATTTTGGTCCGAACGGAGCCATATCTTGATGTCGCTCTAATAGCATAGTAAATCTTTTCTTTTATCCTTTTTATACCCACCACCGAAGGATAAGGGGTATATTCATTTTGTCATTCCGTTTGTAACACATCGAAATATCCATTTCCGACCCTATAAAATATATATATTCTTGATCAGCGTAAAAATCTAAGACGATCTAGAAATGTCCGTCCGTCTGTCTCTTGAAGTCACGCTACATTCTTCAAAATAGAGATATTGAGCTGAAACTTTGCACAGATTCTTTTTTTGTCCATAAGCAGTTAAGTTCGAAGATGGGCTATATCGGACTATATCTTGATATAGCCCCCTTATTGACCGATCCGGTGATTTAGGGTCTTAGGCTAATAAAAGCCACATTTATTATCTGATTTTGCTGAAATTTGGGAAAGAAAGTTGTGTTAGGCCCTTCGAGATCCTTCGTTAATGTGGCCCAGATCGGTCCAGATTTGGATATAGCTGCCATATAGACCGATCTCTCGATTTGAGGTCTTGCGCCCATAAAAGCCACATTTATTATTCAATTTTGCTGCAATTTGGGCCAGTGAGTAGTGTTAGGCACCTCGACATTCTTCGTCAATTTAGCCCAGATCGGTTCAGATTTGGATATAGCTGCCATATAGAGCGATCCCCCGATTTAGTGTCTTAGGCCCATAAAAGCCACATATTTTATCCGATTTTGCTGAAATTTGGGACAGTGAGTTGTACTAGGCTCCTGGACATCCTTCGTCAATTTGGCCCAGATCGGTCCAGATTTGGATATAGCTGTCATATAGACCGATCCTACGATTTAGGGACCTAGGCCCATT
Organism: Stomoxys calcitrans; assembly: GCF_963082655.1. Classification (NCBI taxonomy): domain Eukaryota; kingdom Metazoa; phylum Arthropoda; class Insecta; order Diptera; family Muscidae; genus Stomoxys; species Stomoxys calcitrans. Next base: position 84,662,812 of record NC_081556.1, on the reverse strand, counting down.
AAAGCCACATTTATTATCCGATTTTGCTGAAATTTGGGACAGTAAGTTGTGTTAGGCCCTTGGACAACCTCCGGCCATAAAAAGCGCATTTATTATCCGATGTCGTCACAATTTGGGACTGTGAGCTGTGTTAGGCCCTTCGATATCCTTCTTCAGTTTCACTCAGATCGGTCCAGATTTGGATAAAGCTGCCATATAGACCGATCTCTCGATTTAATATTTTGGGTCCATAAAAGGCGCATTTATTGTCCGATGTTGCCGAAATTTGGGACAGTGAGTTAAGTTAAGCCCCTCTACATATTTCTGCAATTTGGTTTGGATCGATCAAGATTTGCATATAGCTGCCTAATAGACCGATTTAAAGTCTTGGTCGATCTCGATTTAAAGTCTTAGCCCCAAAAAAGGCGCATTTATAATCCGATTTAACTGAATTTTGACACATTGACTCATGTTAGTTATTTCGATATCCATGTTGTATATGGTTGAGATCGGTTTATTTTTGATATAGCTACTAAAAAGACAAATATTTTGTTATGCACAATTAAAAAATTACTTGTACTTATTAGCATTTGGTCCAAATCGGATCATATTTCAATATAACTGCTATGGGATATAAGGTATGCAATTTTCACCGGATTTTGATGAAAGGTGGTTTACATATATACCCGAGGTGATGGGTATCCAAAGTTCGGCCCGGCCGAAAACCTTTTTACTTGTTTTGCCTAAGAAGGGCAAGGGCCTCCCTTTTATAGCCGAGTCCGAACGGCGTGCCGCAGTGCTACACCTCTTTGGAGAGAAGTTTTACATGGCATAATACCTCACAAATGTTGCCAGCATTATGAGGGGAAAACCACCAATGAAAATTTTTTCTGATCGTCTCGCCAGGATTCGAACCTTGGCGTTCAGCGTCATAGGCGGACAAGCTAACCTCTGCGCTACGGTGGCGGCGATATCAGCAGACTAATTTTTCTGGTTGTAGTAGTTTTAATATGGTAGTAGTTCCAAATATAAATCCTAGCTGCGTCCCTTATCAGATATACATATATAAATCTTAACCGATTTGCTTCATACATATAAATTTTCTTTTTTTACACCCTTTTGTCATGCTTGCGAATTTCACGAAGATCGGCAGGCCCGTTGATTTAATCGACACTTTTAGGTTCAAATTTCCCACTGTGAGGCATGAAGAATTTTTTTTACAGATTATATACATACATTAAAATAAAAAAATAATCAGTTATTATCAACTGCGGAACAAAATAAAAGCAAACCGTGACATCGTATACAGGTTGGTTTTTGAAATACTGCTTTTTTGAGTTGATACCTCCAATCACCTACACTACATATCTTGCCAATACTCAGTTTTTAAAACGCTTCAATAAAAAAGAGTTGTTTTTTTAAAACGAAACTTTTTTGGATCGCAGACCTCCCACTGACAACCAAATGATTGATTATTCGACATAAAACAAGTAAATGCGCGTTAAGTTCGGCCTGGCAGGATCTTTTATACACTCCACCATCGATCGCATGGGATAAGTTCTTTGAATGACTTCAAATGGCTGTTGCAAAGGCAAATTTTTCCATTACCATTCCACTAAGGAACATTTCAATTAGTGCTGTCCGGTTCAAGTTTAAGCTCAATGATAAGGGACCTCCTTTATAAAGTCGAATCCAAACGTAGTGCGAAGCCTCTTTGTGGAGAATTTTTTATATGGCATACCAAATACTACAGTGCCTCACAAATGTCAACAGCATTGAGACGGGTAAACCACCTCTGATACATTTTTTTGATGTTCTCTGTCGTGGCTGTTAGAAGTCATAAAAAAGTAAAAGCGTACTAAGTTCGGTCGGGCCGAATCTTGGGAACCCACCACCATGAAATCTGTAAAAACTTTTACAAACTAAATACAGTTGATGGGCATAGTTTTATTCTACATCCCAAACTTCTGTCAAACCAGCAGAAATTAAAGCTTTTAAGAACCGAACAAGGAGAATCGAGAGACCGGTTTTTATGGGAGCTATATCAGGTCATAAACCGATTTGGACCGTACTGTTGTTGGACATGCACAACATGCAAAATTTTGAAACAACTCGGACAAAAATTGCGGCTTTTGAGGACTCAAGAAGTCAAATCGGCAGATGTGTTTATGTGGAAGACTTGATGCAAAATTGCAGCCAAATCGGACAAAAATTGCGGCTAGTAGGGTTTACATAGTAGCTATATTCAAATCTGAACGGATATGGCCCAGTGAAATTCCCAGCGACTTACATCAGTATTTAGTATCTGTGCAAAATTTCAAGTGGTTATCTTTACACGTTCGACCGCTATCTCGATTTTGACAGACGGACATGGCTATACCGACTCAGAATGTCGAGACGACCCAGAATATATATACTTTATGGGGTTTTAGACGAATATTTCGAGGTGTTACAGACGGAATGACTCGATTAGTATGCCCCCACCCTATGGTGGTAAGTATAACAATTGTGCTAAATTCGGCCCAGGTTATGGGCCGATTCGGATCGTATTTGGTTTGGATGTTGGAGATCATAATAGAAGTTATTGTGCGAAACTTCAGCCAAAGGGGATAAGAATTGTCCCCAATATTGGCTTAAGAAGATAAATCGGGAGATCGGTTTATATAGGAGCTTAGGGAGGACTCCTTTTTTTAAGACAAAATTATAATGAAATCTTTTTAAAGACGACACAATAATAAAGGTTTTCTATATACAAAATTTAAATATATTTTATCTGAACACGGAATGAAATTAAATTTTATCTAAATACAAAATTTCAATGATGTTATTTCTAAAGACAAAATTTTGATAAAATTTTTTCTAGACACAAAATTTCAGTAAAAAATTCTGTAAAGCAAAAATATTGCCCTTGCTTGGAGCCCTCTAAATTATTTTTCTAAAGACAAAATTAAAAAAAAAATCGAAAGGATTTTTTTGAAATTTTGAACTTTTTATACACACCACCGAAGGACGGGAGTATATTCATTTTGTCATTCCGTTTTCAACACATCGACCGTCTGTCTGTTGAAATCACGCTTTAGTCTTTAAAAATAGAGATATTGAGCTGAAACTTTGCACAGATTCATGTTTTGTTCATAAACAGGTTAAGTTCAAAGATGGGCTATATCGGACTATATCTTGATATAGCCCTCATATATACCGATCCGCCGATTAAGGGTCTTAGGCATATAAAAGCCACATTTATTATCCGATTTCGTTGAAATTTGGGACAGTGAGTTGTGTAAGGGCACTCGACATCTTCCTTCAATTTGGCTCACATCGGTCCAGATTTGGATATAGCTGCCATATAGACCGATCCGCCGATATAGGGTATTAGGCCCATAAAAGCCACATATTATCCGATTTTGCTGAAATTCGGGAAAGTGAGTTGTGTTAAGCCACTCGACATCTTTTTTCAATTTGGTCCAGATCGGTCAAGATTTCAATATATAACTGCCATACCGACCGATCTCTCGATTTAAGGTTTTGGGCCCATATCGCCGAAATTTTGGACTGTGAGTTGCGTTAGGTCCTTCGACATTTTTCTTCAATTTGGTCCAGATCGGTCCATATTTGGATATAGCTGCCATATAGACCGATCTCTCGATTTAAGGTCTTGCGCCCATAAAAGGCGCATTTATTGTCCGATGTCGCCAAAATTTGGGACAGTGAGTTGTAATAGGCTCTTCGACATACTTCTTCTTGGCACAGATTAGCATATAAGGGCAATATTTTATTCAACAAATTTGAACAATGACTTGTGCTTAATAGACCACTCAATATCGGTGTCGAATTTGGTCCAAATCGGACCATATTTCAGAATGTAACACCTAGAAATATTCGAAGCTATGAGCTTGAAATTGTGCACAAATACTTTTTATTAGGGTAGGTCGGTGGGGATTGTAAATTGGCCAAATCGGACCATGTTTTGGTATAGCTGTCATATAAACCGAATGGACTGAAATATTACACAATGAACTTCAATTAATTTATGGTCCGAATCGGACTATAACTTGATATAGATCCAATAGCATAACAGTTCTTATTAATCATTCTTTTTTCGCCTTAAAAGAGATACCCCGCAAAGTACACGACAAATGCGATCCATGGTGGAGCGTATATAAGATTCGGCCCGGCCGAACTTAGCACGCTCTTACTTGTTTTTCTTTACCTTTAGCCGCGCACATTATAAACAATTGGTAGGCTGAGTTCATGGCACATCTGACTAGCAAACGCGAGATCATATGTTCAAACTACACAAGCGGCAAAAGATAAATGTAGCGCTAATACGCATGGAAAAGTGGTAAAACAATAAGAGTTTAATAAAAAACAACTATTATTAAATGCAAAAAAAAACTAATTTTTTTTTTGCAATTTAAGACATTATAAAAATGAAGTAAAAGAGGCCTGTTTTCAGCGGTATTTTAAAAAACATTATTTACGCACTCTTTCAACAAGGCTTATATAAGTGCTAATAGTAGAAGTCAGAAGTGATGACCCCTTCGCTAATGACAGGCCGTGTAAATTTGAAAGTGAGCGCGTATGTCTTTGGAATGCCTCCAAACTTCTTTACAGGCATTCTTAAAAGCCTGCTGCACACCTCTTTCCGTTGCTGGGCATCTTCAGTTTGGTCTATAATATAATCATGAATCGTCTTACAAACGAACAACGCTTGCAAATTATTGAATTTTATTATCAAAATGTGTGCTCTGTTAAGAAAGTTCATCGCGCGTTCATTGTGTCCAGCGGCGAAGCTTATTTTTGGCTCTATGGGTACGCAAGTAAGCAGAATGGTCGACTTTGGAGTGAAGATCAGTCAGAAGCATTGCAAGATCTACCAATGATCCAAAGAAAGTAATAGTTTGGTGCGGTTTATGGGCTGGTGGCATCATTGGACCGTACTTCTTCAAAGATAATGCAAACCGTAATGTTCCGTGAGATGATATCCAACTTTTCTTGCCCAAACTGCAAGAGCTTGACTTGCATGACAAGACGGTGCCACATGCCACACAGCACACGAAAGAAAGGACTTATTGAGAGGCGAGTTCTGTGAGCATTTTATTTCACGTTCGGCACCGTTCAACTGGCCACCTAGATCGTGCGATTTAACGCCTTTAGACTATTTTTTGTGGGGTTATGTTAATGCTCATGTCAAGCCCGCTTCAATGTTGGAAAGAGTATGTCGCAATTGGACTAAGTGGATGGACCATTTGAGATGCATAAAATAATTTTCAAACATTAAATTATTGGGTTGCCCAAAAAGTAATTGCGGATTTTTCATATAGTCGGCGTTGACAAATTTTTTCACAGCTTGTGACTCTGTAATTGCATTCTTTCTTCTGTCAGTTATCAACTGTTACTTTTACCTTGCTTTAGAAAAAAAGTGTAAAAAAGGTATATTTGATTAAAGTTCATTCTAAGTTTTATTAAAAATGCATTTACTTTCTTTTAAAAAATCCGCAATTACTTTCTGGGCAACCCAATATATGGACCGTATCAATTCAAATAAAGATTTCATGAATTTGTCTGAATTTTATGAGTTTTTTTTTTTTTTTTGAAAACCTCCATTTAGCTGATATCAGCTATTTACGAGAGACAACCTTATTAGTGAGCTACGCGTTGGAAAATAACATACCAATTCATAATGTTGCAGATTCATTGTTGTGTTGTGTAAAAATTTTATAGAACACATTGATTACTCTGATTGATTATTGAACTCATTGATTAAATATCAAGTGGATTCATTTATTTCGGACACTGAATATGATACGAATGAAGACGGCTTGTCGTGATTTGAGTTTGAATTAAAATGGATTCATTTGAATATGTTATCATTTAATGGGCCAAAATATTATGTCGTTGTATTTGGGATTGATTGTTAATTGCACCAGGTTAAAATTCTTCTGTAATTTTCAGCATTAGTTATTATTACCTGTTATTGTCAATAGCTGAGTCTTACCACAGATAATGTACAAAAAGGAGAGACTGTTTTGGCCAACAAAAGGCCGATTTGTAATCCAAACATTTAACGTATTATATTTATTACCCGATAATGCTCAAAGACCTACAAAAGTTGGCTTTTTGAAAATATGATCATGGCTTGCTTAACTAAATTGATCCAATATGTAACATATTTACAAAATTTCACAATAAGTTTCGATAATAACAACACCGACCAATAATGCCAAAAAATGTGGAACATTCTTAAAATAATGCAATCTCTGCGGCAAAGATCTAAGCCCCAGATATGCACCCCTCCCAAGTAAGTGTTCTTCAATGCTCGCTCATTCATTATGCAATCTTTTCAAACTTGCTTACATTACGCGTGTTTTCTATTGCGTTGGAAGCATGCGAATGTTTAGCCGGTCAATAGCGACGTAAAGAAATAAAACAAGTCATAACCAGTCAGGAAAGCCAAAAGTCGGGCGGAGCCGACTATATAATACCCTACATCTACCCTACAATCATAAATTCGGGCAATATATGAATATATATGTATATGAGAGCTATATCTAAATCTTAACCGACTTTTAAACAGATCGTTTGAAAAATCCAAATCCAAATCTGAACGGATTTTGATGAAATCTCGCTGATATGTTAAGATCAGTAACAAAAGAATCCGTACCAAATTTTGTGCAGATCGGTCACAAATTGTGTTTATTACAACCTTATAAGTGCAAATCGGGCGACACATATATATGGGAATTATATCCTAAGCTGATCCGATTTTGGAGAAATTTCACAGATATGTTAAAATCAGTAGCAAAACAATCCGTGCAAAATGTTGTGCAGATCGGTTACAAATTGTGTTTATTACAGCCTTACAAGTGTAAATCGGGCGATACATATATATGGGAGATATATTGAAAGCTGAACCGATTTTGGAGAAATCTACAGATATGTTAAGATTAGTAGAAAAACAATCGGTGCCAAATTGTGTGCAGATCGGTTCAAATTTTTAGCTACTACGGCCATTTAAGTGCAAATCGGGCGATACATATATATGCGAGCTATATCTAAATCTGAACCTATTTTATGAAATTTCACAAATATGTTAAAATCAGTTCGTGCCAAATTTTGTGCGGTCGTTTGAAATTTTTAGCTACTACGGTCATTAAAGTGCAAATCGGGCGACAAATATATATGGGAGCTATATCTAAATCTGAACCGATTTTGATGGAATTTTGCAGATATGTTAAGATCGGTAGCAAAACAATCCGCGCCAAATTTTGTGCAGACCGGTTGAAATTTTTATCTACTACGGCCATTTAAGTGCAAATCGGGCGACACATATATATGGGAGCTATATCTACATCTGAACCGATATTGATGGAATTTTGCAGATATGTTAAGATCAGTACCAAAGCAATCTGCGCCAAATTTTGTGGAGATGGATTGAAATTTTTAGCTACTACGGTCATTTAAGTGCAAATCGGGCGACACATATATATGGGTGCTATATCCAAATCTGAACTGATTTTGATGGAATTTTGCAGATATGTTAAAATCAGTAACAAAAACAGTTGCTGTACAATTTTGTGCAGATCGGTTAAAAATTGTAACTACTACTGCCATTTTAGTGAAAATCGGGCGATACATATATATGGGAGCTATGTCTAAATCTGAACCAAATTTTTCAATAGCGTTCGTCCTTCGGCCACAAAAATGATATGTGCAAAATTTCTTGCTGGTTGGACTACAAATACAACCTGCACTTTGATTACAAGAATACATAGACTCACAGACGGACGGACATAGCTTTATCGAATCAGAAAGTCATTCTGGGTCGATCGGTATACTTATCAATGGATCTAGCTCATCTCCTTCTCAGCATTGCAAACAAGTGCACAAATTTATAATACCCTGTACCACAGTGGTGGTGTAGGGTATAACAAGGCATAATCCTGTGTTAAATTCTTTATTTATGCATCTATACCAGTTATATCGAAATAAGGTCCGATTCGGGCCAAATTCGACACGGACATTCAGTGGTCTAACATATAGAACACGGATGTTGACAAGCCCAACATAAGACACTCTGTCAAATTTCAGAATCTGTACAAACTTTCAGTTCAGTATCTCTATTCTTAAAGACTGTAACGTGATTTCAACAGATAGACGGACGGACGGGCATGGGTAGATCGTCTTAAATTTTTACAACGATTAAGAATATATACACTTCATAGGGTCGGTGTTTGAACCGTTGAGTGGAGCGGACATTTTGTTATTTCGCTCCGCAAAAAATTTTCTGTGAATCGTAATAGGTCATTATTTTTGGAACAAATATTTAAGTCACTCAAGGATAGCTACGATAGTGTTATGCATTAGGCGGTTGACGATCTGCGTCTGTTTCCAGTGGACCCAAAGACCTAACAGCTGCGGTGGTGGTATCAGGCCGTAGTATGTTGTCTGTTACTGATAGTAAAGGCAAATCCACTGAAACAGGTCTTCACAACCTAGTCGGCTACATAAAGGGTTCTCTCGATGTCAAGGAATATACAACGGTTTAATTTCTTGACATTGAAGGTGTTTTCAACAATGCAAAAACCGACGTCAATAATGAAGGAGTTGAAGTTTCTAGGCATCAACTCTTTACTAAAAGATGCATGACGTCAGGCTTCCGATCTGTGAATCTTGAATGAGTCAGCAGAGGAACACCTCAAGGAGGTATACTGTCTCCTCTACTTTGGAATATAGCCATTAACAATATATTATTGTCTCTGGAAGTTAAAGGTGTAAAAGTGGTCGCGTATGCTGATGACGTGGGAATTGCGGTTAGGGGAAAGTTTTTCGGCACTCTAAGAGATATACTTCAAGAAGCTCTACGTGCAACAGCAAAGTGACCTACCGAAAGTGGTCTACGTATAAATACATGCATGTTCTTTTCAGCAGAAGATACACGTTGCCTCTGTCTCCTTGGGAGGAGAGAATGTTCCATTTACAGAAAGCGCATAAAGCTAGGTGTTTTGCTGGATAGAAAATTGAACTGCAAATCCAACATTTTTGGAAAGGGCAAGAAAGAAACTCTTGCCCTATATACCTGCAAGAGAGCCATTGGCACAAGTTGGGGGTTTAGACCGCGTGTCGTGCATTGGGTATATACTGCAGTTTTCAGACCTACAATGCTACATAGTGTATTGGTCTGGTGGAGGGCGTTTTAAAAGTCCACCTACTGCCCAATACTTAACCTGATCTACAGGATGGCTTGTTTGTACATCACAGCCGCACTGGGGACGACATCACCTGATGTACTCAATTTAATCCTACATCTAATGCCTCTGGGCATTGTGGCTAGACTAAATCCGACTACCACTCCCATGAGGTTAAGGGAACTTTCTCTTTGGTCATGGGGTGGCTACGGACACTGTGTTATCCTTGATACAATATCCGATGTTCCAGGCAGTGTGGATTACACCCTACCTCAGCCGCTTTTTGATAAAAAGTGCTGTAGCACTATTCCCGATAGAACCGATTGGAACTACGATATCCCTGGTAACAGAAGTTCATAGACAAAATGGATCCAATCTAAACTACCAGGTTGGTGTACTCTAGAGATATAAAACTGGTCATATCGATAAGGTTACCCGACCCCTGCAGTGTAAATCAAGCGGAGATCCCTGCAATTACAGAAGTGGTGGAAGGGCTAAAATATAATGCCATAACGAGAACTGGCATAAATATCTTCTCAAACAGCCAGACAGCCATTTAATTCCTGAAGAACGTACTTCCGAACATAAAAACCGCCCTCCTCTGTCGCAGATCTCTCAACGAGATGGATGAACAGTTCAAATTCACCAGTTCTGGGTGGGGCCTCAGAGATATCCCAGGGAATTGTAAAGCGGACGAGCTTGCAAGACTAGGAACTATCCTACACACTTCAGGGAACTGGAATCTGTGGGTATACCTCTAACGACATGTAAGCTAAGTTTTCAGGACCAGGCCGGTAGGATAACGGAGGATAGATGGTCACAACGAGGAGGCTGTGAGCATTCCAAAACTATGTAGCCTAATCTAGACTTGAAGAGGTCTACTGCTTTGAACAGTGTCGATCCTGACAGGTCACGGTCTAATCGGAAAACATGTTGACAGTCTGAAGATTGCCAGTAACGACTTTTGCAGAAGTTGTGAGGACATCGAAGAAGAAGAGACTATAGAACACCTGATATGTGTGTCCCGCACTTGCAGTCAGTAGGAGTTTCGCGTTAGGTTCTTATTTCTTTGAGAACCTGTCGGACTTAGCGGATGTGAACATTCGCAAGTTATTGGGCTTTATAAAGCGATCTGGATCTGGTTAAACGGTAGGAACTAGAAGACATCTTCCTTATTCTGTTCCTGTGGTATCACAATGGACGGAAGCGTCTAAGTGAGTCTGATGCCAGACTGCCACTTAAACTCAGCCTAGGGTCGGTGTGTTCGAATGGAATGACAAAATTATTTAACTTTTTAAAGCGATCTGGATGGTTCAACAGTAGCGAATAGAAGACATCTTCCTTCTTCTGTTCCTGTGGCAACACAATGGATAGAGATGGGCGATGGGTAAATACCCAAAAGGTATTTACACGGTTATTTGGGTAAATACCTGGGTATTTACCCAAACGCTGGGTATTTATAATTTTGCAGATATCATTTTTTTTAAAATGTTTGATGATTTCGTATTCTTTGTATATAAAACTGATCTTCTGATTTCATAAAATTGGGTATTTTTCATCCGATTTTGATGAAATTTTGCGCAGTGAGTATTGGTAGGTGTTGATTTCTGTGAAGTGCGGTTTAGATCGGACTATATTTATATATAGCTGCCCTTAGACCGACCACCCGATGTCCCGATACAGGGTATTGAGGATATAAAAGATCTATTTATTACCCGAATTCGATGAAATTTGGCACAGTGTGTTCTGGTAGACCCCTACTTATTCCTGTCAAATCTCGATCCCTGTCCCGGAACTCGATGTGCCAAATTTCATCGAAATAGGATGAAAAATGATCCTTTTATATTCTTATTACACTATATCGGGAGATAGGTTTATATGGCAGCTATATCCAAATATGGTCCGATCTGTACCACATTTGACAAGAATGGGTAGGGGTCTACCAGAGCACTCTGTGGCAAATTTCATCGAATACAGATAATAATTGGATCTTTTATGGCCTCAATGCCCTATATCGGAGATTGGCTGGTCGGTCTAAGGGCAGCTACATCCAAATATATTCCGATCTGAACCGCACTTCACAGAAATGTATAGGGGTCTACCAGAACTCACTGTGCAATCGCAATTCGCAATCGGATGAAAAATAGAAACCCTTCTCTAACAATGGACAAAAACGTCTAGGTGAGTCTGATGGCAGACTGCCACTAAAAAATAACCTAACCCAACCTCTCGCCAGGATTCGTACCCGGGCGTAAAGCGTCATGGGCGGCCATGCTAACCTATGCGCTATGGTGGACTCCGCTACACCATTATGTCTATATCCTCCGCTGTTTCCACTTCCTTTTCAGGTCTAGAGGGAATAGTCGTGCTGAATGTGTGCCGAAATTTATCACAATACGCCTTTATTCTGTTTAACAGAGGGACATCTTCAGCAGATAGTTATATAAATTCATGAGTCCACCATATAAACAGATAGCCCGATTTGACTCCTCGAGCTTTTAGAAGCCTTAATGTTTGCCTACTATGCTGCCTTTTGGTAAATGGAATACACTTGTGCCCCCCAACATTCACAGGAAAAGCTACCCAAAAATACCTAGTAATAAACTAAATATGATATTTGAGTTAAATAAATTATCGGTTAATATCTTGATATGTTAATTTGGCAAGCTTTTTATACGACTATATCTAAAAATAAAACTTATTTAACATACTCGTGTTGTTATAGCCTCATACTAGCATGTTTATATATCGATTTTAAAATTCTTTAAATATCTAAACCAGTTGGAGATTAAATAAAAAAAAACAGAGAGGAAAGGCAACAGTCGAGCGACAATATAATACCTTATGCCAACGAATTTATGTTCTACTCTTGATACATCGAACCGATACTCCACAATTTTTGAACTTTAACACAGTTGAAATGAACTATATTTGTGAAATATTGAACAGCCTATGGCGCTAAAGACTTATATGCTTGTCTAGAGTTGAAAATTTCATAACAGCTACGAAATTGTTTTTACAGCTATGCACAGAGTAGGTTGAAATTGGATAGAACGTTTAACAGTATTATGCGATATGTCTACGGTTTACGAAGGTATGACAGCATTTCGGGTTTTTCGGAATAGTTGTACAAGATGAGTTTTCAAAATCTTCTTAAATTAAGAGTTCTCACTGTCTTGCACAAGATAATTCATAGTTGTCAACCCACGCACTTATACCAACGTCTGCGTGTCTCAAAATTTAGTACGCCATAAATGCTCAATATCCGAGTGGCATTCTGTCTCTGGAACTCACTCCCTTATAACACTCAAACTATTACAAATGCGGTTAACTTTAGGAAAAACATTGTCTCCCTTTGATGTAATAACTAAGGATGTGATTAAGATATGATACATACGTTTTAATATGAAAGTTTTGTGTTTAATAACAACATGAAAATTTATTATATTTTTTTTTTCTTTTATATCAATGTTTTTTAAACAATTTATTGTTTAACTGTTTAATTTATTCCGCCATGGTGGACCCCATAGATGTTTGGTCTATAAAGGACTGCAGAAAACTCTTCAACAGAGCAAAAGTCACAAGAGCACCACACGATTGGGACGCCTATAAGGCTTAGTTAAGAAAATATAAAGGCTCAGAACAAATCCTGGGTAGAACTCTGCAGCTCCGTAGAGGATACATCTAAGGTCTCCAGTCTAAGGAAGATTCTGTCCTTGAGACCTATTACGATGGGGTATATTCAAAAGTCGGAGAATGTATTGACAATGTCAAGTGATGTAACACTAGACATTGTCGTTGATACACATTTCCCTCGAAATTCTCCAATGGACAACGTGGCGCCAGAAGAGGTTGTCACTGGTATGCATCCGTCGGCGTTTAATAGGGAAATTGTGTCTGAGCCGAAAATCCTTTGGGCGATAAGAAGTTTCGATTCCTTTAAGTCGCCAGGCCCTGATGATGTATCACCAGTTGAATTACAAGCTGTGTCTGATAGATTGGTTCCCTGGCTTAGGGAGATATACACTGCTTGTATCAAAATGTCATATAGGGACACGATTGACACGAAGGTCAATTTCATTCCGAAATGGGGAAAACCCTATCACACGACGGCAAAAGATTTTCGTCCTTTATGCTGAGGACTCTTGAGAGGTTGATAGAAACATATCTGAGGGCAAAGAACCCTGGTGATCGCCTGTTTCAGCGGCAGCACACATATAAGAAAGGCAAATCCATTGAAACAGCCCTTCACGAACTAGTCGGCTACATGGAGGGTTCTCTCGCTACCAAGGAATATACAATGGTAGCATTTCTTGACATTGAAATTGTTGTGAAGTTTCAATAATGTAAAACCGACGTCAATCATGAAGAAGTTGGAGTTTCTAGGCATCAACTCTACCGAAAGAAAGAAATTCTACCGTTATAACTGACTTACTTAAAGATGCATTACGGTAGGCTTGCGATCTATGAATCTTGAATGAGTCAGCAGAGGAACACCTCTCTACTTTGGAATATCGCCATTAACAATATATTATTGTCTCTGGAAGTAAAAGGTGTAAAAAGTGGTCACGTATGCTGATGACGTGGCAATTGCGGTTAGGGGAAAGTTTCCCAGCACTTTAAGAGATATACTTCAAGAAGAAGAAATACGTCCGATTTGGCATCCCACACCCATAAAGTGGAATGTCCCCTAGACAGTTAGTCCCGATTGCTGATATCAGATTCGTACTCTTCTTCCAAATACCTTTGAGCCTCATATTTCCGTAGTCGGCAAACGTGTTCGGTTTGAGGGTTGGAAGGCCATGCGGTGACTTGCCACTGAATATTTATAACAGATTCGTATTATACTTTAAAATGACTATTATTTGAGGCCCATATTGCTAACGACCTTAGCAATATGGGCCTCTTTGCGGG